>NC_073385.1:5615630-5918130 GCF_028641065.1 Leucoraja erinaceus | reverse complement strand
AAAGAAATTTCTCCTCATCTCCGTCCTGAAAGAATGTCCTCTAATGCTGAGGCTATGACCTCTAGTCCTAGACTCTCCCACTAATGGAAACACCCTCTCCACATCCACTCTATCCAAGCCTTTCACTATTTTGTATGTTTCAATGAGGTCCCCCCCTCATTCTTCTAAACTCCAGCGAGTACAGTCCCAGTGCCGACAAACGCACATTATAGGTTAACCTACTCATTAGATAAAGTGGCTCTATTGTTCTGCATGTTATCATTCAGTGATGGTGTGGCGGTAGAGTTGCTGCCTTACGGAGTCAGAGACCCGGGTTCGATCCTGACCATGCAGGAGTTTGTACATTCTCCCCTTAACTACGTGGGTTTTCTCCGGGGTCTGCAGTTTCTTCCCACTGTCCAAAGACGTACAGGTTTGTAGGTTAATTGATTTGGCATAACTGTAAATTGTCCCTCTTGTGTGTAGGATAGTGTTAATATACGAGCATTTGCTGGTCAGTGTGGACTCGGTAGGCCGAAGGGCCTGTTTCCGCATTGCATCCCTGACCTAAACAAAAGTATCAGTCCGAATACTTGGGTGCAATTGCATTTAAATGGCTCGAGTACATGAACATGACTGTTGCCTACCACTAGTAGGGTGTTGTACAAAAATATCCTGAATACTGATCCACTCCAGTCAACCTATAATGTGCATGTAAATGCAGAAATATCACTTACTCTCACTTTCATTTGAAAATCATTTAATAGTCAGGGAGGAGCTGAGAAACTTGCCAGGCATTATTATTCCTCCTGTCCCTCTACGAAATTCCCCAAACTGATGGAACTATAAAAACTGCTTCATAAAGTGCTGCAACTTCATTTAAGTTTGTTTCAAATACCATTGAATTTCCACAGTGTTGCTTCAAACACGTTATTAAGAAATCATGAACATCCGAGAAAATGTTAAATCCATTGGGAAAGTCATTGAAAGGAATTATTTTTCTTCCAATATCTTTGACCCATTGTAATAATCCCTTCATTCCTCTTCTGCTGCTAAAGATTTCTTTTATTTCATGCATTTAATGAAAAATGCATCAGATAGTTTCATTTGCTGGAAAGGTCAGTGATGACTCAAAGCAGCAGAGTCGGAAATGAATGTTACTTGTAAAGCTTCTGCCTGTGTCTTATTGAAACCTATAACCAGAGACAGATTGCTATAAGAAATTACTATTGGGAGCCTGGAATGAAATTTAAAAAAAAGGCATCTATGCTGGAACTCTCAATAAAGGTGTTTGAATAACTCACTCTACCCCTACGGATCACCTGTAAAACAGCTTAACAGCAATAATAAAGATGAATGATTTAATTCCACTATTGTCAGTAATGATCAAATCAAGCCACTTCAGTCACCTATGACAAGCCATGTGTCCAGCATTATATCAATATTAGATAGACACAAAAACCTGGAGTAACTCAGTGGGCCGGGCAGCATCTCTGGAGTAGAATAGCTGATGTTTCGGGTCGAGACCCTTCCGCCCTTCCCAAGCTTTCCCAGGACTATGAGAGATAGTCCACATATTTTTCATTTTTGAAATGCTTTCAAAGCAATGGTCTTTCTTGAAGTTTCTGATTAAGCAACATTTCTTGTTGGAAGGGGCTCGTGTACATCGGCGAGAGCAAATGTAAACTCGGCGATCGTTGCGCTGAGCACTTACACTCGGTCCGCTGGGGCCTGTGGATCTCCCGATTGCTGATCATTTCAACTCCTCTTGCCGTTCCCACCCTGACCTCTCTGTCCTTGGCCTCCTCCATTGCCAGAGTGAGGCCACACACAAATGAAAGGAATAGGACCTCTTATTTTGCTTGGGTAGCTTACAAACCAGAATGTTGAATTCTCTAATTTTAAGTAACTTCTAGTTGTTTAAACAGTTCACCACACTGTATCCCTCTTGAGATCACCCCTTCCCGAGCCAACAATGGGTCTACAAGGGCACCTTCCTGCCTGAAGTCATTTGTTGCCAGTGTGGACTGCTCCTGATCTATTATTGCCACCAGCTCCTCACCCATCCTACTCCCTACCCGGACTGGATTCACCCACACCAAATTCAGGCTGGCATCCCCTGGGTGGGTCAGAAACAGCTTAGGAACAACTTTGTTTCAGGTCTTAGCAAAGTGCCAATTGTCTCTTTTGACGTTTAGTTAAAACCTAGATGATAGCAAGAGATGATGCACTAAACAGCACAACGTTTCAGTATGGCATAGTTTATCAGATTAGTCGAAATATTACCTACTCTCAGATTCAAACCAGCATGACTCCAATTAGTGCTACACTCCAGTAAAGGTAATGTAGAACAATTAATACATTTTTAAGATACCCTCTGAAGTTGTTGTTAGCTTCCCTCTTAAGAATGAAATGAATGGGATTATGTTTTTTGATTTATTCAAACTAATGACAAAGAAGTTAGACACAAAATGCTGGAGTAACTCAGCGGAACAGGCAGCATTTCTGTACAGAAGGAATGGGTGATGTTTGGGGTCGAGTAACTTCTTCAGACTGAGTCAGGGGAGCGGGAGATGCAGAGATAAGGAAGTGTTAGGTGTGGAAACGAAACACCAAGGAGATGGGGATCAAGGAAAATGTAGAATAAATCATTGTTAGCTAGGGGACGGTGACACCAAAGCAAACAGAGATAAAATGCAATCAGGGGGACAGTCTGACTGGCTGGAGAACAGGGAAGGGGGAGGGATGGAAAGAAATGGAGAGGAAGGTTTACTTGAAGTTAGAGAAGTGTTGGAGTTTAAGATTGCACCTTCCAATAAAGTAATAGTCAAGGCACTATTTGCAAGGATAGCTTACATTCCAGATGCATGAATGTTGAATTCTACGATACAATACAATACGATAAGATACAACTTTATTCATCCCCGGAGGGAAATTGGTCTGCCAACAGTCATTACACACAGCAAGGTACAGTCTGAAGAAGGGTTTCGGCCCGAAACGTTGCCTATTTCCTTCGCTCCATAGATGCTGCTGCACCCGCTGAGTTTCTCCAGCATTTTTGTCTACCTTCGATTTTCCAGCATCTGCACAGTTCCGTCTTAAACACAAGGCACATGAAAAAGTTGAAATTAAAATTAAATTAAAAGTGAAATGAAAAAAAAAGAAAAGGACAAGCGACTGTTGTGTGCCTGCCGGGCGCACAGCTCCTTCACCGGAACGAACGAACAAACAAACAAACAAACGCAGGCTTTTCCCCTGGGCAGAGTATTTTATAACAAGAGTGCCCTCTTCCCCCACACTGGGTCCCCCTTTGTTCTCCCACTGTCCCTCACGGCAGTTCCCCGACGCCGGGTCTAATTCATTCTCTCATTTTAAGTAACTTCCACAAACACTCACCTACCCCCACCCCCTTTTCTTCCACCTTTGTCATTTAACCAGTTCCACAGTTCCACACCACCACATTGTATCCCTCTTGAGATCACACCTTCCCCAGTCTCTCAAGACACCTTCCTGCCACAACAGTGCAATTTAAAACATTAAGTAGAGAAAATGCTGGAGATCGCAGCAAGTCGGGTAGCATTGGTGATGAGAGAAGCAACCGACAGTAATGTTTCAACTGGATGACCTTGCCCATCAGAAACTTTCTGAAGTCAGGTCGTCAATCTGAAACATTGCCTTTGCTGCTTTATTTATAGACGCTGTGTAATCTAACTGCTTCCAACATTTTCTGTTTTTATTTCAAAACTCTAGCATCCATTACATTTTGTTACTGTGATGTCAAATAAACTTTGAGCAGTATTCTAGCAGAGTTCAGGTCATCTTGAGGCGATTTGAAAAAAATGATAATCCTCTTCTTTCTTGCTCTCTTTTCAACAGGATTTTGTCTCTACAGGGTGGCACTGTGGCTCAGTGGTGGATTTGCTGCCTTACATCGCTTGCAGCGCCAGAGACCTGGGTTCGATCCTGACTACGGGTGCTGGCTGTGCGGAGTTTGTACGTTCTTCCCGTGACCGCGTGGGTTTTCTCCGAGATCTTCGTTTTCCTGCCAGACACCAAACACGTACAGGTATGTAGGTAAATTGGCTTTGTAAATGTAAAAATTGTCCCTGGTCTGTGTAGGATGGTGCTAATATGCAGGGATTACTGGTGACGCAGGCCTGGTGGGCCGAAGCTCCTGGTTCCGAGCTGTATCTCTGAAAAACTAAAAAAATAAAAATAAAAATAAAACATCGATATAACCCACCGCTTTGCTGAGTCAACCAAATGCTGGGACAATGACTCAGACCACAAGAAAAAAATACTGAGTTATATATTGCACTATTGATTCCACTCGCCATTAATATTAGCCTGAATAAGTAGAATTGGTGAAAAGTGAGGGTTATTTATTGTGGCATGCTGTGGAAAACAAGAATGATTTATTATTGAGACTCAAGGAACTGTAAACGCAGGTTTAAAAAAAAAAGACACAAAGTATTTGAATAGCTCAGCGGGTCAGGCAGCTTCTCTGGAAACCATGAATAGGTGACGTTTCGGACTGGAACCCTTCTTCAGACTGGTTGAGATGACAGAGGTGGCAGAATTTGGGGCAGGACAAAGCTTAGCAAGTGATAGATGAATGCAGAAGAATGGGAGGGGTTTGCATTGGTGAGACTAAGAATGGACTAGGTGACCCTATTGCATGCTTGGTACACAAGGGCCTGCTGGATCTCTTTGTTGCTAACCATCTTAACTCCCCTTTCCACTCCCATACTGACTTTTCTGTGCTAGGTCGCCTCCATTGTCAGAGTGAAGCCACATATAAACTGGAGGAACAGCATCTAATATTCTGCTTACATAGCTTGCAAACAAACAGTATGAAAATCGAATTTTCCAAATTTAGGTAACTAACCTACAAACAATTTCACCCCCCCCCCCCCCCCCACCCCCATACCTCCACCCCCTGTCCACCCCACCCTTCTCTATTCCCTCACTACCCTGTGCCCTACCTTGATTTGCACCCATTTTTCCCCATCCCATGACTCTAACCCCCTTCCACCCACATTGCTTCCTCTGACTTCACGACTCGTACATCTGAATCCTTTTTGTCTTTTCATCGCTGGCCTTTGTTCAACCATCTACCTCATCTGTATCCACCTAGCACTTTTCCAGTCTTCGTCCTACCCCTATTTCTCTTCCAGCTTTGCCCACCTTTCCACCACGGTGGTGCAGCGGTAGAGTTGCTGCCTTACAGTGCTTGCAGTGCTGGAGGCCTGGGTTCGATCCTGACCATGGGTGCTGTCTGTACGGAGTTTGTAAGTTCTCCCCGTGACTGTGTGGGTTTTCTCCGAGATCTTCGGTTTCTTCCCGCACTCCAAAGACGTACAGGTTTGTTCGTAAATTGGCTTGGTACATATAAAAACCGCCCCCAGTGTGTGTAGCGTTAGTGTGCGGGGATCGCTGGTCGGCGCGGAGTGGGTGGCACGAAGGGCCTGTTACCGCGATGTATCTCTAAAACTAAACTAATTAGTCTGAAGAAGGGTTCCAATCCAAACCATCACCTATTCATGTTCTCCAGAGATGCTGCCTGACCCGTTGAGTTACTCCAGCTCGTGGTCTTTTATATTGCTTGTTTATTATTGTTTGACATTTTCCTGACATTTTCTCCTTGCAAATATTACCATTAACTGCTGCTTTATTGGAAGAGACAGTTTTAAGCTCCAAAACATTTTTAATTATTGGTTCGAATCAAACAATAAAAGCACACTCATTCTATTCATTCTTAAAAAGAAAGCTAACAACAATAGCTGTACCAGAGGGTATCTTAAAATATATATTAATTATTCTGCTTTATCTCTACTGGAGTGCAGGACTAATTAGAGTCATACTGGTTTAAATCTGATAGTTGGTTATATTCCTACTAATCCTACAAAGACATGCCTTGGTTCTGCATTGGTTAATGCATCATCTCTCAATATCTCATTAAGAACCATAGAATCATACAATGTGGAATGATGCCACGTGGCCCATCTTGCCCACGCCGGCCAACGTGCCCCATCTAAACCAGTCTGTGTTTGGTCCACATCACTCTAAACCTACTCTATCCATGCACTTGTCGGCACAGCAGTGCCATTACTTCCTGAGGAGGCTCAAGAAAGCCCACCTGTCCCCCCGGATCCTGACCAACTTTTACCGCTGTACCATAGAGAGTATCCTGACCACCTGCTTCACGGTATGGTACAGCAGCTGCACTGCTGCGGACAGGAAGGCACTACAACGGGTGGTGAAAACCGCGCAGCACATCATCGGTGCCCCGCTCCCTGCCATGGATGCCCTCCACCGAAAACGGTGTCTGAGACGGGCTGGGAAGATCATCAAAGACCCCTCACACCCCAACCATGGACTGTTTGCCCTCCTCCCATCAGGGAGGCGGTACAGGAGCCTCAGGTCACGTACTAGTAGGATGAGGAACAGCTTCTACAACAATACAATCACATTGCTGAACTCGGAGTCCCGCCGATAGATTTCTCCGGTCCCTCCGTCCCCATTGTTTAATTATTCTGTATTTTTTGATTATTTCTGTATCTTCTCTCGTTCTATTTTTTTTATTTCTTTATGTACAACTACTACAGACTGACGCAAAACTGCATTTCGTTGTACTCATACTTGTATTTGTGCGATGACATTAAAGTTGAATTGAATTTGCATTTGAAATGTCTAAATGTTTATTAAACATTGTGATAGTGCCTGCCTCGATTATCTCCTCCAGCAGCTTGTTCCATGCACCCACAACGCTTTGTGTAAAAAAGTTGCCCCCTCAGGTCCCCATTAAATCTTCCCCCACTCGCCTTAAACCTATGTCCTCTGGTTTTCGCTTCCCTTACTCTGGGCAAGACACTCTGTGTATCTACGTGATCTATTCCTCTCATGATTTTGTACACCTCTATATGATCACCTCTATATGATCCTCCTGCACTCCCAGGAATAAAGCCCTTGCATGCGCCCAGCCTCTCCCTGTAGCTCAGTCTCAATTCTGACAAGATATCAAATGGGACAATAAGCACTTTGCTAAGATTTGAAAAAAGTTGTTCCTAATCTGTTACTGACCCAACCAGGGGATGTCGACCTGGATTTGGCGTGGATAAATGCAGTCATAAATATTTTTGTGGCCATACATACCCCATTTTACAATCCTCACTATTAACTGCAACAACACTTCACACTGCCTTGGGAAAGCTGCCAACATAATCAAGGAGCATTTCTACCTCAGTCATTCCTTCTTCTCTCCGCTAATATTGTGCAGAAGATTTAGAAGCTTGAAAGTGCGCACCACCAGACTCATGGATAGCTTCCTGTATTCATGTTCTCAGGCTTCTGAATGGTCCTTCCATAAGCTAGGGTACAATCCTGATGTTCCAATGGAACTGTACCTTGTTTTATGGAAGAACCGTTAAAGGACATAGTACTTAATGACACAATACTGAGAACTATACTCTGCACTGTGTATCTTTCATTGGACTTTATCTTTAGTAATTGAGTTTGGCCTGATTGTAATCATGTATAGCATTATCTGCTGTGATTGGACAGCATGTAAACAAAGGCTTTTCACTGTATTTTGTTAAGGGTACAATAATAAACCAACACTTAAACCCGTAACATCCCATCCCATCATTCCGACCTTTCTGTCCTGGGCCTCCTCCATGGCCAGAGTGAGGACCACCGTAAATTGGAGGAGCAGCACCTCATATCCCGCTTGGGGAGTTTGCACCCCAGCGGTATGAACATTGACTTCTCTAATTTGAGATAGTTCCTACTTTCTCCTCCCCTTCTCAACTCTCCCTCAGCCCACTGGCTCCTCCTCTTCCTTTCTTCTTCCCACCCCCCACCCTCACATCAGTCTGAAGAAGGGTTTTGACCCGAAGCGTTGCCTATTTCCTTCGCTCCATAGATGCTGTCTCACCCGCTGAGTTGCTCCAGTATTTTCGTCTACCTTCGATTTTCCAGCATCTGCAGTTCCTTCTTAAACATCTCATCGTGTGACTTCTGGAACTTCTCATATATCTATCCACTGGTTCCACATCACCTATTCCTGCTCTACAGAGATGCTGCCTAATCTCAGTTACTCCAGGACTTTGAGTCTATCTGCAATGACTGTGCCAGGCTTGATGTGATCTAAGAGGCAATTCTATAACACATAGCAGGGCTTATACTTGGCTTATATTCATTATAAGTTAGGATGAGAGGGAATCTTATAAAAACATATCAAATTCTTAAGGTATTGGACAGGCTAGATGCAGAAAAATTGTTCCTGATGTTGGGGGAGTCCAGAACCAGGGATCACAGTTTAAGAATAAGGGTTAGGCCATTCAGGACTGAGATGAGGAAAAACGTTTTCACCCGAAGAGTTGTGAATCTGTGGAATGGTCTGCCACAGAAGGCAGTGGAGGCCAATTCACTGGATATATTCAAGAGAGATTTAGCTATAGATCTTAGGGCTAACGGAATCAAGGGATGTGTGGGGAAGAACATATGCTGGTTTAAATCGAAGATAGACACAAAATGCTGGAGAAACTCAGACAGCATCTCTGGCGAGAAGGGATAGATGATGATTCGGGTCAAGACCCTTTGTCAGAGATATGGGAAGCAAGCAGGAACAGGGTTTAAGAAGGAACTACAGATGCTGGAGAATCGAAGGTTACACAAAAAAGCTGGAGAAACTCAGCGGGTGCAGCAGCATCTATGGAGCGAAGGAAATAGGCAACGTTTCGGGCCGAAACCCTTCTTCAGACTGATCGGGGGCGGGGGTGGGCGGGGACAAGAAAGGAAAAAGGAGGAGGAGCCCGAAGGCTGGGGAATGGGAGGAGACAGCAGGGGGACTGAGGAAGGGGAGGAGACAGCAAGGACTAACAAAATTGGGAGAATTTGATGCTCATGCCCCCAGGATGCAGACTCCCCAAACGGAATATGAGGTGCTGATTTTAGATGATCAGCCATGATCATATTAAATGGTGGTGCTGGCTTGATGGGCCGAATGGCCTACACCTGCACCTATTTTCTATATTTCTATGTTTCTATGTTGCATCGCAGGGGAATTCTAGCACGTGGGGTCCCATCGCTCGGCTCCATAAGGAGTCCTATGCCAAGCATCTCTTGAACCTGTCAGTAAATCCCTCACTCACAGTGATTGCGTATCCGTCTGGGATTTTCTTCAGCTAGAATGGTTGAAGGCCAGTTGCTCCCTTCAGAACAAACAGCCACAAGCAGCATGATTAAGCCCGACCTCTATAGTTTTTACATTAAATCCATAAAAAAAGGTGACATTTATGTTATTTGTTCTGATAAGGACTGACATGAGGCAAAATCTACCAATGCACTATATATGGGTCTGTTTTGTGTACGTTGTGGTCAATGTCAAAATCTTTCCAGATGATGTATGCTTTTGCTTGGGTAAATGCTAGGGCTTGTCACAGAAAAAAAAAGACAGGTGCTAAAAACAGAAGAAAGGTTGTGTGGATGATGGATGAGCCTGCATTTAATGGTGACAGGGCCGAGATAATTTGCGCTTGTGTTTTTTTTTTTCAGGTTTGCCAAAGGTACAGTGATGCAAATGCCATACACTCTCCACATATGTGTGTTTCATATTCCTCACTCAGAATTCATGCTGCTTGCAATGTTTCAAAATTCTCTGGGCAGTACGGTTGCGCAGCGGTAGAGTTGCTGCCTCACAGTGCCAGAGACGCAGGTTCGATACTGACCTCCGGTGCTTGTCCGTCCGTAGTTTACACCTTCTCCCCGTAACCTGCGTGGGTTATTTCCGAGATCTTCAGTTTCCTCCCACACTCGTACTAGTTTGTAGGTTAATTGGGCTTGGTACAAATGTAATATTGTCACTAGTGTAGGGTAGTGTTAATGTGCGGGGATCGCTGGTCAGTGTGGACTCGGTGGGCTGAAGTGCCTGTTTCCGCACTGTATCTCTAAACTAAACTAAACTAAAAAGAATAAGAACAGAATTATTGTATGCCAGGAACCACACAGCGATACCCGATGGGCCAAATGGCTTAATTCTGCCCTTGTGACTCATTAACACAAACTCAAAAGCATGAGGTTGGTGGCCCTTGGACTATCTTTAATCAGACCTTACTGGCTTTCCCTTGCACTAAACATGATTCCCTTATCATGTATCTATACACTGTGGATGGCTCAATAGTAATCATGTGTTGTCTTTCCGCTGACTGGTTAGCACGCAACAAAAGCTTTTTACTGTACCTCGGTACATGTGTAATAAACTAAACTGAAACTGGAACAGAAATTTGTCTCATTTTCTGTGTAAACTCTGGGTAACGTTGGTACACACAGGACTTTGATAAGTTCGCAATTACAGTCTTGCGTGTTGTTCAGGTCTGGCCATTACAGAAAGGATGTGAAGGCTTTTGAGAGGGTGTAGAAGAAGTTTCACAGAACTCTACCTCCATTAGAGGGTATCATCTGTTGGGAAAACTTGGTTTGTTTTCTCTGAAACTTGCTGAAGGCAGGCAGTGGGAAGGTGGGTGTTGAAGGACTTAGGCTTCAAGGCTTCTGCGGCCTGAAGTGTCGTAAAAACAATATTAAATATCACCTTCCAATGGAAACTTATCTCTCCCAGGATTCCTTAATTGTTAATATACAGAATAGTGACTGCTTCACTTTTGTCAAGTGCCATTTAGTGCTCTCTGTGAACTTGGAGTGCTAAATTGGGCAACTTAGCACAAGTCTCTATTCCTAAAATGTTATCACGATCCAGGGAGAGCTAGCTAACAGACACATAATTTACTTAATAATAGACAAAGGCCAAAGGACATTTATTGTCACATACACCAATTGGTGTAGTGAAATGTGTCTTGCCATGCAGCACACCGATAAAGATAAGACACAACAATAAAGAATTTAACAATAAACATAAAAAACATCCCCCCACAATGGTTCCCATTATGAGGGAAGGCACAAAGTCCAGTCCCCATCCCCTTGTCCACCCATAGTCGGGCCTATTGAAGCCTCCGCAGTCGCCGCTACGGGGGCCGATGTTACAGGCCCTTCTTCACCGGGTGATGGTGCTCCGGCGTCAGGAGAACCCTCTCAGCAGCTCGGGGCGCCTGGAATGGCCGCTTCTTTGCGGGAGGCCGCGCCTTCCGAAGCCAACAGGCCACGCTGGATGGAGCTCCAATAGGGTACAGAGGGTGTGGATGAAAGGTTTTTCAGACTGGAAGCCTGTGTCAATTGGTGTGCCTCAGGGTTCAGTGCTAGGCCCGTTGCTGTTTGTCATCTCTATCCACGATTTAAATGAGAATGTTCAAGGCAGGATTAGTAAGTATGCAGATGACAATAAAGTTGGCGGTATATCGTAGACAGTGTAGCAGGTTATCAAAATTGCAGCAGGAACTTGATCAGCTGGGCAAGAATGTAAATGGAGTACAGGTGCACAACCTTTTATCCGACGATCCAAATAACGAAAACCTCCGAATAGCGACATTTTTTCGGTCCTTGAAGAAAGGTCCTTGAAAACGTTCACCGAGGGCGGCCCGCAGAGGTGACAGCGGAACCTCCGGTCGGTCCTCGAAGAAAGGGGAACTAAATCCCCATTCATAAAAGAGAAGATGAGGGTATATTGCGCGGGAGGGTTAATAATTGACAATATGCTGCGACCTGCCAGCTGCGTTAAAATGTTCCCACGGTAGACTCACGATACACAGTGTATCGTGAGTCTTGCATGGTAACTTTTTAACTCAGCGTGCAGGCAGCAGTAGATTGTCGCTCCCTTCAATTTCACCCCACCTACACCCCTCTGCTTCCCGGCCATGTGTGTGACCCCTTCCCTCCCCTCTCCAGCTCCCCGCTCATTGCACCGGCGCGGGGGCTTTGTACTGTCTTCACGTCGCGATGCTAGCAGCATAGTGCAGTCAACGGAGACGTCAGGACCAACGGAACACCGACCCCCAGGCCCACTGCAAGCACGGAGATCCCAGATCAGCAACTCCAGCCCAGCCCCGTTCCAACTCCAGAAGAACACGCTCCCCGTATGGGCAGAAGCTGATGGTGTGCAAGAAAAACGTCTTGTTCTTGGGTCGCGCAGCTCGGGCTGTGGGCGAACTGCCACTTGTCGCCATAGCGGCCCATCGGGGAGCGGATTCCTCTGGAGTTGGAGCGGGGTATTGTGCTGTTTGATCGCCCCCTACTATTCCAGGGACAGGGAGACAGGACGTTCACCGAGGGCGGCCCGCAGAGGTGACAGCGGAACCTCCGGTCGGTCCTCGAAGAAAGGGGAACTAAATCCCCATCCATAAAAGAGGTGAGGGTATATTGCGCGGGAGGGTTAATAACTGTCTGCCCGCTGAGTTAAAAGTTCCCACGGTAGACACGATACACAGTGTAGGCAGCAGCAGATTGTCGCTCCCTTCAGTTTCACCCCACCTACACCCCACTGCTCCCCGGCCATGTGTGTGACCCCATCCCTCCCCTCTCCAGCTCCCCGCTCATTGCACCGGTGCGGGGGCTTTGCACTGTCTTCAAGTCGGCGATGGCAGCAGTTCAGTGCAGTCACCGGAGACGTCAGGACCAATTGGACGTCGACCACCAGGCCCACCGCAAGCACGGAGATCCCAGAGACCCACAGCCAACAGCAGCCCAGCCCAGCCCCGCTCCAACTACAGGGGAACCTGGGTTGCGGATGACGGGGCGCAGCTCGGGGCGTCGTAGGGGCCCATCGGGGAGCGGGTTCCTGTTGGTCCTGACGTCTCCGGCCACCTGCTATCCTCCGGGAACTGTACCGCCCTTGCAGGAGAGTGGGGTTGTTTGCAGTTGCAGAGGGAGGGGGCAAGGGCGGTACAGTTCCCAGTCTCAGCTCCAGTCCAGGGGGGTGGCCGGAGACGTCAGGACCAACGGGACAGCGACCCCCAGGCCCACTGCAAGCACGGAGATCCCAGAGACCCACAGCCAGCAGCAACTCCAGCCCAGCCCCGCTCCAACTCCAGAGGAAAACGTAGGGGCAGAAGCTGATGGTGTGCAAGGTGTTCTTGGGGTGGCGCAGCTCGGGCTGTGGGCAAACTGCCACTTGTCGCCGTAGCGGCCCATCGGGGAGCGAATTCCTCTGGAGTTGGAGGGGGAGGGGAGTATTGTGCTGTTTGATCGCCCCCTGCTATCCCAGGGACAGGGAGACACAGCGGCTTTTTAGACTGGTGGGCAATCACTTCCAAAGTTCTGCCCACACAGTCAGTACACCTCTCCTACACTGCATTTCATACAAACATTTATTCTGCAAAAAAAAACCACATTGAAGACTCAAGCTCGCGACCGAGTAACTGCCGGGATCAAGGCGCAAACTCGCGACCTTGCGGATATGAGCAAAAAAATTTCCATTCCGAAGACCGACAAATTCTGAATTACGAAAAGTGTCTGGTCCCAAGGCTTTCGGATAAAAGGTTGTGCACCTGTATAAGTAAGTGTGAGGTTTGCATTTTGGCAAGTTAAACCATAATGAATGGTGGGGCAGCAGGGAATGTTGTAGAGCAGAGGTATCTAGGAATACAGCTACATAGTTCCCTGAAAATGGCATCATAGGTAGATAGAATGGCGAAGAAGCTCATTGGTATGCTGGCCTTCAGCCGTGAGTGAATTGAGTATAGAAGTTGGGACCTGATGTTAAAGGGCCTGTCCCACTGACACGACTTTTCAGCGACTGTCTTCGACATTCAAGTTCGAGGGCACTCACCTGAAAAACCTCGAGCTGGATTGACCGTCAGCGATGAAACCGTGAGCCGGATCGACCGTCTGCACATGCACACACACACACACACACACACACACAAACACATCGCAAAGGCGGTGGCCAGGGAAAGCGGGGGAGCACTGTCTGATATTCACACTCGCGATGAACAGGAAGGTAAAAGACGGCTGGCACTGTTCGGTAAGTCCTTTTGAGAGAGCGGAGGGGGGGGGGGGGGGGGGGGAGGGAAGGAGAGAGAGGGGGAGAGAAGGGGAGAGAAGGGGAGAGAAGGGGAGAGAAGGGGAGAGAAGGAGTGGAGACTTTTAAGAAGCCAGACAACGTTTAATAAAGTTTAGCGGGCATTTAACATTACCGCTGGGTTTACTCACCTTTTTTTGTCTCAACGAGCTTTACCTTCGACTACCTTTGATTAAATTCGATTGACTGACTACCTACAAATAACATTATGACCTACTATGACCTAGCTCGACTAAACCCACGAGTACAAAAATATAGATTTTTTCCATGGTGACCTTTTTTTACTCGCGGGCATTTTTCAGCATGCCGCGACCTAGCTGAGGCCTCGATACGCGGGGACTACTCTCGAGCATGATGGAGAGTTACAAAGACCTCCGTGTCGACCATGCTGCGAGTATAAGTTGAGGGGAAACTCGTCTGAACTCGCGAATTAGGTCGCCGCAGTGGGACAGTCCCTTAAGGGGGTGTGGGGGGGGGAGGGGGTGCAGCTGTAGAGTTGCAGCAAATGCAGCGCCGGAGACCCGAGTTTGATCCCGACTACAGGTGCTGTCTGTACGGAGTTTGTACGTTCTCCCCATGACCTGTGTGGGTTTTCACCGAGATTTTCAGTTTCCTTCCACACACCAAAGACATACAGGTATGTAGGATAATTGGCTTGGAAAATACAAAAATTGTCCCTAGTGGGTGTAGGATAGTATTAATACGCGGAGAATCGCTGGTCGGCTCCGATACGCTGGGCCGAAGGGCCTCTTTCCGCGTTGTATCTCTAAACTAAACTAGTATAATACATTGGTGATGCCGCACTTGAAGTATTGTGTTCAGCTATGGTCACCCTGCTACAGGAAAGATGCTATTAAACTAGAAAGAGTTCAGGGAAGATTTATGAGAATGTTTCCAGGATTCAAGGCCCTAAACCGTAGGGAAAGATTGGGCAGGCCAGGATTTTATTCCTTGGAGCCCAAGAGTTGATTATGCTGAGGTCTGACCTTATCGAGTTGTATAAAATCATGAGGTGAATAGATAGGACAAATGCACAGATAGGGGAATCAAGAACAAGAGGGTATCAATTCAGGGTGAGAGGTGAAAGACTGAATAGGAAACTGAGGGGCAAAGTCTTCACAAGAGGGTTGCACCTATATTCTGAATGCATTGCCAGAGGAAGTCATTGAAGTAGGTACATTAACAACATTTAAAAAGGATTTGGACAGATACATGGACAGGGAAGGTTCAGAGGGATATTGTCCAGGCACTGATAAAATAAGTGAATTGGATGGGTATCTTGGTTGATGTACAAGTTGGATAACAGGGCCTGTAAACGTTCCTGGAATTCTGTCTATGTTGAGTCTAAGGACAGGCACATCACACAGATTTTCCAGCACCCTTGGTTCCAGCGCTTTTTTGGATATCCATTTTGCAGAACCCACCGAGGTTACAGCCTCTGAAGGGAGTTGAACAGTACTGGAACGGTGTTCCTAGGCTGCCGAGAGGGGCCGCAAAGATGGCCTCGGATATCGGGTACGGGAAATGGATCTGCCGGCTCTGGCTGAGCCGGAGTTCCACAGCCTCGGATGCAGGGGGAACATTCAACTCACCGATGGGCACAGAAGTCCCAACGAGCTGCCTCACCCGACTGAGGTGCCACTAGAGCGTGGGGAATATTCAAGTTTCCGTAAAATCGGTTGAGCAGTTGACCTGTCATCAACTGCTCAAACGTTTGTTTAGATTCAAACTTTGGAGGCAGGTTCAGTGGATATTTTTAAAGCAGAGATAGATAGATTCTTGATTAGCACCGGCGTCAGAGGTTATTGGAAGAAGGCAGGAGAATGGGGTTAGGAGGGAACGATAGATCAGCCATGGTTGAATGGCGGAGTAGACTTGATGGGCCGAATGGCCTAAATCTACTTAAGACCTTATGATTCATGTGGATCCTAGGCCAGATGAGGAGGCCAATCTCAATCTCAATCGGTGGGTCGAATTTTCCCCTTGTGGCCTGGTCTCTGGAACTCAGGCCCAGCCAGAGCCAGCAGGTCCATTCCCACAGCCAACGTCCAAGACTGACTTTACGGGCTGGTATCTCGGCCCCTCAGCAGCCTAGGCGGATTGTTCCAGTACGGTTCAAGGCAGAACTGCTGATTTGCTTAGGCGTTAATTAAACTCAGGCTGCAACCATCCAATAAATAAATGATGACTGGTGTTTTGCTCAGCTCTGCTGGAGCCAAGGGCAACCACTCACTTCAAGTGCTGCTGCCATTGACATTAATGGCTGGCGTTTAGAATCGCTGAGCCAGCAGAAAGCCTCTGGAAAGAACAGCACACCTGCAACCTCCTGTTGGTTCTCCCCTTCGCAGTAATTGAAGCTGTGAATCCTCTTAAAAAACAGCCAATTCCAACAGACACCCACAATTATCGTGGACACTGTGTGTTATCTGGATAATGTCCTGATTAACACTCTGTGAGAAGATTTTGCATTTAATTCCTCAAAGTACCAGAACATTTGTTTAATCAGAATTATAAAAGGGAACCAAGAATTGCTGAAGCAGTATTAATGACACTTATGCTATTTCACAAGAGCATCCAGCACTGCAAATATCACTAATATCAATGATGCATGAGAATTTTGCAGGTGCTTCTTACAAAAGCAGTAGAAATATATAGCTCACAGCACTGTAACAATTCTGTTTAGTTTAGTTTAGTTTAGTTTAGTTTAGTTTAGTTTAGTTTAGTTTTTAGTTTAGTTTAGTTTAGTTTAGTTTAGTTTAGTTTATTTAGTTTAGTTTAGTTTAGTTTAGTTTAGTTTAGTTTAGAGATGCAGCGTGGAAACAGGGCCTTCGCCTACCAAGTCATGCCGACCGATGATCACCCGTACACTAACACTATCCTACACACTAGGGACAATTTTACTGAAGCCAATTAACCTACAAATCTGTGCATCTTTGGAACGCAGGAACTATTGAATCCCCCACCTTGGGTAAAAGACTGTTATTTACCCTATATATTCCCTTTATGATTTTATACATATCTATAAGACCACTCCTCAGCCTCCCATGCTCCAAGGAATAAAGTCCTAGCCTGTCCAACCTCTCACCAGGTTCTTTAGTGTCATGTTTACCCAAGTACAGTGAATCCTTTTTTTTCGCAAATAGTTCAAATCATACTATACATTACGTGCAATCATGTGTAAAAAGAAAGTGATCATGCTGGTTTATACCGAAGATATGTGCAAAATGCTGGAGTAACTCAGCGGGTCAGGCAGCATCTCTGGAGAAAAGGAAAAATTGATGTTTCAGGTTGAGACCCTTCATCAGACCTATTCCTTTTCTCCAGAGATGTTGCCTGAGCCACTGAGTTACTCCAGCATTTTGTGTCTATCTTACGTACAAGCATACTAAGTATAAGCGTGAAAGAGAGCAGACCACTCTGAGTCAGTACACAGGAGTCACCATCTTGTACCCTCTTGTCAAGTGGGACAAATGTTTTTGAAATGTTAAGCATCTGAACTTGGCCACACTCTAAAGACTCACAGATGCTGCATGACTTGCTGAGTTCTTCCACCAAAGATAGGCACAACATTTTCGAGTAACTCAACGGGTCAGGCAGCATCTCTGGTGAAAAGGGATAGGTGACATTTCAGGTCGAGAACCTTCTTCAGACCCAGTTCTTTCAGCAGTTTGTTTGTTCCTCCAGGTTCCAATATCTGCAGTCTCTTGTGTCAGCATTTTATTTTATGTTGAAGTATCATTATAAGTTTATATAATAAATTATAACTGATAAATTGTACGAAACAGCAGTTAATTGATTTTTCACTCTAAGTTATATATTTTGGCATTCCACAGATTGATGATGGGAAGCTATTGGAGATGATTTTTAGTTTATTGAATTTTTTTATTATTATATTTTATATGTGTGTATTGCATTTACTGGGTTGTTAAGATGCAGCAAATAAAAATTTCACTGTTCTGTTGTCGGTACATATGACAATTAAATACTTGACTCATGGATAGGATTTGCTTGCATTTGGATGGGAATGGCGGAAATTGAGAACAGTCAGCATGGCTTTGTACTGGGCAAGTCATGCCTTGCAATTGGTTTTGTTTCTTGAATAGGTGACAATAGTGGTTGATGTCGGTAAGGCAGTGGACGTTGTAAGTAGAAACACGGAACTGCAGATGCTGTTTTTTACATTTAAAAAGACACAGTACCGGAGTAATACAGCGGGTCAGACAGCACCCATGGGGAAATGTGGATAAATGTGAGGCTATCCACTTTAGTGGCAAAAACAGGAAAGTAGACTATTAACTGAATGGTGGCCGATTAGGAAAAGGGGAGATGCAACGAGACTTGGGTGTCATGGTACACCAGTCATTGCAAGTAGGCATGCAGGTGCAGCAGGCAGCGAAGAAAGCGAATGGTATGTTAGCATTCATAGCAAAATGATTTAAGTATAGGAGCAGGGAGGTTCTACTGCAGTTGTACAGGGTCTTGGTGAGACCACACCTGGAGTATTGCGTACAGTTTTAGTCTCCTAATCTGAAGAAGGACATTCTTGCCATAGAGGGAGTAGAGAGAAGGTTCACCAGACTGATTCCTGGGATGTCAGGACTTTCATATGAAGAAAGACTGGATAGACTTGGCTTGTACACGCTAGAATTTAGAAGATTGAGGGGGGATCTTATAGAAACTTTCAAAATTCTTAAGGGGTTGGACAGGCTAGATGCAGGAAGATTGTTCCCGATGTTGGGGAAGTCCAGAACAAGGGGTCACAGTTCAAGGATAAAGGGGAAATCTTTGAGGACTGAGATGAGAAAAACACCTTTTACACAGAGAGTGGTGAATCTCTGGAATTCTCTGCCACATAATGTAGTTGAGGCCAGTTCATTGGCTATATTTAACAGGGAGTTAGATGTGGCCCTTGTGGCTAAGGGGATCAGGGGGTGTGGGGAGAAAGCAGGTTCAGGATACTGAGTTGGATGATCAGCCATGATCATATTGAATGGCGGTGCAGGCTCGAAGGGATGAATGGCCTACTCCTGCACCTATTTTCTATGTTTCTGTTTCTATGATGATGGATAGGTGGTGTTTTGGGTTAGTTTGGCCTTGGTCCTGACCCGAATCAACACGTATCCACATTCTCCGGGGATGCTGCCTGACTTGCTACGTTACCACAGGACTTTGTGGACTTTAGTAAGACTTGCCAATGGTTAGGAAGGAACTGCAGATGCTGGTTTAAACCAAAGATAGACACAAAATGCTGGAGTAACTCAGCGGGACAGGCAGCATTGATAATATTGGTCAAATAAAAGATGTCCCAAAATGGAGACTCTCCGTATTTGCAAAGCCTGCTTGGCCTCTTTCTGAGGAAGTTGCAAGCTGTGAGCCATGGCTCCAAGGAGTCTGGACCCTAGATGGAAGTTGAGGATAAGGTGAGGTCCAGATGTCCTTCCTTTTGTTAATATGTATGGGGATTTTGCAGAAGAGCTGAGGAGATTTGCAAATGCATGATTAGGATTGGTCATAAGATGGGGTGTTGTAAAGTATTGTTAACTATGTTGCAGAGTGTTTGTGATGTTATCTTGCGATTGGTTAAAGTGTGGAGACTTGTTCACATTGTTTGTCCTACCCGGTGAAATGTTTATTTACTTTGGTTAACTGTACCTTGTGATTGGGTTAGGGAACTGTCAACAACTGTATACTATGGTCGATATTGTGATTGGGTTAGGGAACTGGCAATAAGTATATAATATGATCGATATCTGTGATTGGCTTGTAGGGGCTGCCCCCCCCCCCCCATATAGTTTTGTGCCACAGGTCCAATGCCCTATAAAAGAGAGAGCACCACCTGGATCAGAGCCGAACTTCTGGGAGAGCACTTGGGACTTGCGTTCTGGCGTCGGACCCGACTTCGGAGCTGTGGTCGGCGTTCCGGCGGCGGCAGCCCAACTTTGGAGGCTCAGCCGCGGGCCCAATGGATGACATTGTCGGGAGCTCACAGGTCACAGGTTGGTGACCAGTTTTTCCGGAGCTCCCGCAACACCAGCTTCGTCCGCTGGACTGGAGGGCGGCAGCTTCGGCAGCTTCGACAACCCCAGGCCGCGGAGTTTGAACCGGCCCGTTCGCGGAGCACAGCTGAGCCACGGGACTTACTTACCATCACCCGGTGGGGTCACAACATCGGAGGCCTGGATCGCCTCAGCGCAGAGGGAGAACAAGGAGGGAAGAGGCAGAGACTTTAAGACTATTGCCTTCCATCACAGTGAGGAGGTGCCTGGTGAACTCACTGTGGTGGATGTTAAATTTGTGTTTATTGTGTGATTTTGTTATTTTTATTATATGTATGACTGCAAGGCAACGAAATTCGTTTAGACCGAACGGTCTGAATGACAATAAAGGATACTTTGACTTTTGTTTGACTTTTGACTATGCTGGCTTGTTGGAGATCCACTCTTTGGGAAATCTCTACCACGGCATATAAAGAATGTAAATTCAATTAAATTAGTTTATATGTGGAATAAAAATGACAAGCCTAAAATGATAAATTCCAACTGATTCAGCCAAAATAAACCTTATGTCTCAGTCTGGTCAAGCTGACATGTGATTCCAGATTAACAGAAATGATGAAAACAAAGTTTTCTATCTCCCAGTTCAAACAGTTGCCCAGATCTCGGCAATCTCCAGATACATCCTCCAATTAAAAGGGTATAGTTTACAGATGGAAAGTTTAAAGGAGATGTGTGGGGTGGCACAGTGGCACAGCGGGTCAGCATAGAGGCGCAGCAGTAGAGTTGCTGCTCAGGACCCTGGTTCGATCCTGACCTCGGGTGCTGTTTGTATGGAGTTTGTCTGTCATCCCTGTGACCATGTGTCCAGATTCTCCAGTTTCCACCCACATTCCAAAGACGTGCAGGTTTGTAAGCTTATATATGGGTGGTCGGTGGTTGGCCGAAGGGTCTATTTCCATGTTATGTCTCTAAACTAAACAAAAAAACTAACTGTCCTTGTTCATCTCCTCTTATTTACATCTCCTCCAGATAAATCCTCCAAAAGAGGAAATAGTTTAATGCCATGGAGCGAATGTTTACAGGAGATGTGAGGGGCAGTTTAGTTAACATAGAGAGTGGTGGGTCCTGAAATATGCTGCCAGGGATAGTGGTGGAAGCAGAGAAGAACTGTGGTGTTTAAGAGGCTTTTAGATAGGTACATGAATATGTCAGCAATGGAGGGAGCTGGATCATGTGCAAGCAGAAGAAATTAGTTTAATTTGGCTCCACAGATACATTCCACTATCTGCACGGCACAAATCAGGAATAGGATGGAGTTATGGCCTTTGTTCCCATCATCTGCCTAGCCAACCCTCCCCTGCCTGTGTCTACCGATTACCTGCAAAGTTTTGTCCTGCCTCTCCCCTCTCCCAGGTTTCTTGCCACCCCCAACCCCCCCCCCCCCCCTTCCCCCCCCCCCCCCCCTCCCCCGACCCGGAACTTTACCTATTCCCCCCCCCTGATCCACTGATAATCACTGAAGAAGGGTCCCGACCCGGAACTTTACCTATTCATATTCTCCAGAGATGCTGCCTGATCCACTGAGTTACCCCAGTGCTTTGTGTCCTTTTGTGTAAACCAGGATTTGTAGTTCTTTTATTCTGTTATAGGATGGAGGATTCTCTACATACTTGGGTTTTACCAGCACCATATAATGCTGGTGGTCTTTATCCCAAACATTCATTCTCTTCTTACAAGGTTAATTCCCGGGATGGCGGGACTGTCATATGCTGAGAGAATGGAGCAGCTGGGCTTGTACACTCTGAAGGATGAGAGGGGATCTTATTGAAACATATAAGATTGTTAAGGGCTTGGACACACTAGAGGCAGGAATCATATTCCCGATGTTGGCGTAGTCCAGAACCAGGGGCCACAGTTTAAGAATAAGGAGTAAGCCGTTTAGAACGGAGACGAGGAAACACTTTTTCTCACAGAGAGTGGTGAGTCTGTGGAATTCTCTGCCTCAGAGGGCGGTGGAGGCAGGTTCTCTGGATGCTTTCAAGAGAGAGCTAGATAAGGCTCTTAAAAATAGCGGAGTCAGGGGATCTGGGGAGAAGGCAGGAACGGGGTACTGATTGGGGATGATCAGCCATGATCACATTGAATAGCGGTGCTGGCTCGAAGGGCCAAATGGCCGACTCCTGCACCTATTGTCTATTGTCTATTGTCTTCACTATCACTGCCTTGTGACTGCAGAGTGCCCCATCCTCAAAGTGATGGAGGATTTTGCAAGAGCTTCTACGAAAAGGTCTCCCACACCCATAAGAAGCTTGAGGGCAGTTGATACATAGTATTGCCATCAAGAGGCCCTCCAGGTGATTGACCATCCTGACCTGGAAGTATTTTTGTTACTTCCCCATTGATCTTCTGGCTCCTGCAACTCCCCACCCAACAATGCATCAGGACCACCTGCTATAGTGCAAGGAAATGCCAGCTGTGTTGAACTGTTCTAAGTTATAGAAACATAGAAACATAGAAATTAGGTGCAGGAGTAGGCCATTCGGCCCTTCGAGCTTGCACCGCCATTCAATATGATCATGGCTGATCATCCAACTCAGTATCCCGTTCCTGCCTTCTCTCCATACCCTCTGATCCCCTTAGCCACAAGGGCCACATCTAACTCCCTCTTAAATATAGCCAATGAACTGGCCTCAACTACCCTCTGTGGCAGAGAGTTCCAGAGATTCACCACTCTCTGTGTGAAAAATGTTTTTCTCATCTCGGTTTTAAAGGATTTCCCCCTTATCCTTAAGCTGTGACCCCTTGTCCTGAACTTCCCCAACATCGGGAACAATCTTCCTGCATCTAGCCTGTCCAACCCCTTAAGAATTTTGTACGTTATGGATTGTATAATGATGGTCTGTAAAGGTAGAAAGAAGATAAAAGCTTTTCATGTTTTGGGGCAGTGTGAAGAAGGATTGTAGAAACATAAAACTACGGGTTATTTGGTTTATACCAAAGATAGACACAAAGTGTTGGAGTAACTCAAAGGGTCAGGCAGCATCTTTGGATAAATAGAATGGGTGACGTTTTGGGTCGGGAGTCTGAAGAAAAGTCGCAACCCGAAAAGTCACTCATCCTTTTTCTCCAGAGATGCTGCTTGACCGGCTGAGCTACTCCAGCATGTTGTGTCTATCTGAAGAAGGATCATGTGTGAGTCAACATTATTTGAAAGTCATCAATGGGATCAATAAGCAATTCAAGGAAATCTCAATTTGCCCAAGGTGAGATGCAATTCCACATTCCCCCGATGTTGGGCGAGTCCAGAACCAGGGGCCACAGTTTAAGAATAAGGGGTAAGCCATTTAAAACGGAGATAAGGAAAAACACTTTCACACAGTGTTGTGAGTCTGTGGAATTCTCTGCCTCAGAAGGTGGTGGAGGTCAGTTCTCTAGATGCTTTCAAGAGATATTTAGATACAGATAGCTCTTAAAGATCAGGGGATATGGGGAGAAGGCTTGTGGATGATCAGCCATGATTACATTGAATGGCGGTGCTGGCTCGAAGGGCCAAATGGCCTACTCCTGCTCCTATTTTCTATTGTCTCTTGTCTATATACAGGATGGAGGTGGAGCTGCTCACAGGATGGTACAAATCCCACAACCTCATTCTCAACATGGGAAAAACTAAGGAGATGGTGGTTGACTTCAGGAGGGCGGGAACAAAACACCATACACCTCTGCACATCGATGGAGCTGATGTGGAAAGGGTCAGCAGCGTGAAGTTCCTAGGACTCCACCTGTCAGATGACCTGACGTCCACGACCAACACCACAGCACTGGTCAAGCGAGCCCAGCAGCGACTATACCCTCTCCGAAGACTACGGAAAGCAGGTCTCCCCACTACACACGTAGAAACTTTTTATAGTAAGTAAGTAAGTAAGTAATATTTATTTATATAGCACTTTTAAATCAAAATCACTACAGAGATTGATTAAATTAAAGTAAAGCACTTTTAAATCAAAATCACTTTGAACCAAAGTGCTTTACAGAGATTGATTAAATTAATTGAATAGATTAAATGTCCATAAATCCATATAAAATAAAAAAGAAAAAAGACACAGAACAGTACACTATAGAAATTAACAAGAAACATCCCCCCACAGCAGAATTCACTGTGAGGGAAGGCACTAAAAATATCCAGTTCTCCTCCTCGTAGTCCACCCGAGGTCGGGGTCTATATGTGGCCTCCTCAGCCAGCCCGGTGATTTCAGGCCCTCTTGCCGTGAAGCTGGATCATCGGCGTCGGGTGAACATTCTTCAGCAGCTTGGACTGAAGCGGCCGCTTCCTCCCCGGAGACTGCATTGTCCAAAGTTCTCGGGGCGCGCCGGTTGGACCTCCGACTCTGGCGATCTCAGATCCCAGGCTCCGCGGTGTTTTAAATCCAGCCGCAGCTCAATGATGTTGGAGTCGGCGGGCACAGTGCCCCGGAGCTTACCGCATGGCGAACCGGCAAGGCATCGCCCGCTCCGTATTGGTGTCCCAGCGTTGCACCGCTGGCGAAGCTGTAGTCCCGGCAGGAAACGCCGCTCCAGCGCTGCTCCAGCTCGATGGTAGGCTGCACAAAGAGGACAAAGATGCGGTTCGGAGGAAAACCGCATCTCCGACCAGGTAGGACTGGGATTAAAATATTTTCCCCCTTCCCCTCCTCCCACCCCCCCACATAAAAGATTAGACCTCCAAATTAAAATTATACAGTAAAAATGGTGAAAAGACGGACTGCAGGCAGGCTACCATATACAAACTGCGCAGCCTGCACATCCGCTATCTTGAGGGAAGGGGGACAATATAGGGGGACAATCGAGAGCACATTAACCTACGGCATCACTTCCTGGTTCGGGAGCTGCAAGGCGTACGAATGGCACCAACTGGACAGGATTGTGAAGACCGCCAGCAGGATTATTGGTGCTCCACTCCCTTTCCTGCTGGACATATACAGGAAGAAATGTATCAGCAGAGCCATCTCCATCATCAAAGACCCTTACCACCCATCGCATCACATATTCTCCATCCTGCCATCTGGGAAGAGGTACGGGAGCATTAGCTGCAAAACCAGCAGGATGCTTTTCAGCTTCTTCCCGCAGGCTATAAGACTGATAAACGGACTTTTCCCCCTGCCAAAGTATCGCGCACCAACCATCAACCTGGACACACTGCAGCAGAGCCACTGTCGTGCCGCTGCCGATCGGAACGCCTGTTGATGTTTAGTAGAAAGTAGAGTGTTTCATTTGTTCATGATGATATATGTATTTTTAACTCTATTTATTTTTTACTGCTCACTGAATGGACACTGGTTGAGCAACGTTTTTTTTGTTTTCTCTGGGTATGTGAGTACTCAGGAAAATGGCAATATAGATATAATTGATACTTGATATATAACAGCAGAGGTGACTTGCATAAATAGTTGTAAGGGGTGTGTGAATGCTGTGGAGGGGAGCAAGGCTTTGAAGAACACAAGCAGAGCAGGAATAAACTTGCGTGGAGCATAAACTCCGGAAAGGGCCAGCCTGTTTTGGAACAGTGAGTGGACATGTTTTGGAACAGTGAGTGGACATGCTCCACACAGCGTATGTTTTACTGCTTAAGAACCTTGCCTGGAACAAAGTAATAGAGAAAACAATCTTGTTATACCACTAACATCCTATGAGCCTGCCGGGGAAGAAAGACCAAGTAACTATTTATTCAGCTGCTGATGTGCAGGCAAATGCTGTAGTGCAGTACATGGCATAGCATTACACATCAGGATTTTTTATTACCTTCTAATATAACGACCCATTGGTTACAGTGACTATTAGGACTTCTGTCCCAATTAATCACTGTTTCAATATTGAAAGGCTACATTATTAAGAAGGTAGTTAAAGCATGGAAAGTGTCTGAAGAAGGGCCTCGACCCGAAACGTTACCTATTCCTTTCCTCCAGAGATAGAAACATAGAAACATAGAAATTAGGTGCAGGAGTAGGCCATTCGGCCCTTCGAGCCTGCACCGCCATTCAATATGATCATGGGTGATCATCCAACTCAGTATCCCGTACCTGCCTTCTCTCCATACCCCTTGATCCCCTTAGCCACAAGGGCCACATCTAACTCCCTCTTAAATATAGCCAATGAACTGGCCTCAACTACCCTCTGTGGCAGAGAGATGCCGTCTTACCTGTTGAGTAACTGCAGCTTTTTGTGACTATCTACGGAAAGAGGGATTGGTTATTGGACAGGAAACAAAGGTTTGCATTTACAGGGTGTTGCTTGAATCGAGCATATTTTAGAACTCGGTTATACTATGGGCCAACAATGGACATGTGCAGAATTTTATTTTTTGGGGGGGGATTTGGCCATTTTGGGAATTATTAATGAAACCGTGGAAAGTATGGCAAATGATCAGGAGGTCTGTCAAAGTATTTAAAGAAACATGGAATGGTTAGCAGATGGTTGTAAAATTTCGAGAAAAAAAAACTCCCCTGAAACAATGATACTAGCCAAGAAACAATAATAAATGGCATACTGTATATTTCATGCTGTACACATTTTGGATATTAACCCTATAATGTGCAGTCAATATCTACAGGTGATTTCAGGTAAATGGAATCATAAATTCTAGGAGCAGAATGAGCCCATCCGGCCCACGGACTCGGTGGGCTGAAGGTGCAATGTTTCCACGCTGCCTATAAACGGACTAAACTGACTGGGCAACTTTGCTCTGTTGCAGGATCAAGTATATTAAGAAGGGTCAGATATGAGAGAATGACAAAGATGGAGAGGATTGTTGGAAACTGTAAGATATTCTCTGAATCTGCAGAAGGTAGACTGCTGAAGATAGCTTCTCTCGGAAATATAGATGCTCCCCGACCTATGTGAGGGTTAAGTCCCCAAGACACTTCCATAAATTCCATAAATTTATTATCTAAATGGTGGCCGATTGGGAAAGGGGGAGATGCAGCGAGACCTGGGTGTCATGGTACAACAGTCATTGAAGGTAGGCATGCAGGTGCAGCAGGCAGTAAAGAAAGCGAATGGTATGTTAGCTTTCATTGCAAAAGGATTTGAGTATAGGAGCAGGGAGGTTCTACTGCAGTTGTACAGGGTCTTGGTGAGACCACACCTGGACTATTGCGTACAGTTTTGTCTCCAAATCTGAGGAACGACATTATTGCCATAGAGGGAGTGCAGAGACGGTTCACCAGACTGATTCCTGGGATGTCAGGACTGTCTTATGAAGAAAGACTGGATAGACTTGGTTTATACTGTCTAGAATTTAGAAGATTGAGAGGGGATCTTATAGAAACTTACAAAATTCTTAAGGGGTTGGACAGGCTAGATGCAGGAAGATTGTTCCCGATGTTAGGGAAGTCCAGGACAAGGGGTCACAGCTTAAGGATAAGGGGGAAATCCTTTAAAACCGAGATGAGAAGAACTTTTTTCACACAGAGAGTGGTGAATCTCTGGAACTCTCTGCCACAGAGGGTAGTTGAGGCCAGTTCATTGGCTATATTTAAGAGGGAGTTAGATGTGGCCCTTGTGGCTAAGGGGATCAGGGGGGTATGGAGAGAAGGCAGGTACGGGATACTGAGTTGGATGATCAGCCATGATCATATTGAATGGCGGTGCAGGCTCGAAGGGCCGAATGGCCTACTCCTGCACCTAATTTCTATGTTTCTATGTTTCTAAATCAGATGTTATGCAAGGTGGAAGGGAAATGCTACTGCGCATGTGTAAATTGATGAATCATAGAAACATAAAAACATAGAAAATAGATGCAGCAGTAGGCGATTCGGCCCCTCGAGCCTGCACCGCCATTCAATATGATCATGGCTGATCATCCAACTCAGTATCCTGTACCTGCCCTCTCTCCATACCCCCTGATCCCTTTAGCCGCAAGGGCCACATCTAACTCCCTCTTAAATATAGCTGAGAGTACTGTATACTGTATAATCGTACTGTATAGAACCAGTGGGTGATTATGTAGGAGCTCTGACGCAGAATCCATGTGGGGGTTCCGACATGGAGATCATTTTTTTCACTATACTGATACTTTTATTCCGAAAATAAACATACAGTATTATCATGATCAAAGGCTGCCTATATTGACAGTTTACAAACAAACGCTCATCAGATTAATATATCGCCAACTTTATCAACAATACACTCGACCTCCCGCGGAGAACAGCGTTCATGGGAGCTCTGTCACGGAGACCATGTGGGAGCTCCAACATGGAGACCATGGGGGGGAGCTCCAACATGGAGACCATGGGGGGGAGCTCTGACACGGAGGCCATGGGGAGAGCTCCAACATGGAGACCATGTGGGAGCTCCAACATGGAGACCACGGGGAGAGCTCCAACATGGAGACCATGTGGGAGCTCCAACATGGAGACCATGTGGGAGCTCCAACATGGAGACCACGTGGGAGCTCCAACATGGAGACCATGGGGGAGAGCTCCAACATGGAGACCACGTGGGAGCTCCAACATGGAGACCACGGGGGGAGCTCCAACATGGAGACCATGGGGGAGAGCTCCAACATGGAGACCATGTGGGAGCTCCAACATGGAGACCATGGGGGAGAGCTCCAACATGGAGACCATGGGGGGGAGCTCCAACATGGAGACCATGTGGGAGAGCTCCAACATGAAGACCATGTGGGAGAGCTCCAACATGAAGACCATGGGGGGAGCTCCAACATGGAGACCATATGGGAGCTCCAACATGGAGACCATGGGGGGGAGCTCTGACATGGGACCACGTGGGGGAGCTCTGACACGGAGGCCCCGGGGGGAGCTCCAACATGGAGCTCCAACATGGAGACCATCCATGAGAATAACTGATGGGCTTGTGGAAACGGTAACATGTGCAGTGACACACTGCTACCGAGACGCACGACTCGTAAATAAAGTAGCGGGTTTGAAGAATTGCTTACTTAAGTGCGAGTTTACATAAGTCGCCTATTACATAAGGCGGGGTGTGCCTGTGTTACGATATTTGCAATGAGTGTGTTCTCTCGGAAGGTGCAGGGTAAGGAGTTGACATCACCCGCCATACAAAACAATCAGCTGCTTCCCAACAAACTACACCAAACTTTTGGAAACTTTGAATCGCACGACCACGGAGCCCCACATAGATTTTTATTTTACCCAGCCTGAGGCAAGCGTTTAGCGATGTCTTCATCTCTGCGATAGTGACACATTACCATAAGCACCAGCCAACATACAAAATTATATAAAAAGAGAATTGTTGCCCAATTACATCAGCACCGGTCTAAAGCAACAGTATCATGAACGATCAGGGGTTTAGAAACCAGCCCACAGAACACATCGTTTCCACCAAAATTACACCTGCAGGCAAAATAAAACACACGCTATAAAGCTGTTGGAATCTGCTTGTATTATCTCTCACTTAATGGGTAGAGCAGTAAATCCTTGTTGGATTTCCAAATGAAAGAGGTTGTAACAATTTGTTTTATCTCACTCTCAATTTACCTCGGTTGTAGTTCAAGACTGTCAGAGTTATATCTCCTCAATATACTTCAGCAAAACCGTTGCAAGCAGTAAAAAAACAAATCAGAGCACAAAGTCAGTTGGAAAACTGCAAAGACGTTATTATGGCTGCAGAAATAAAGCTGGCAGCTTGTTTTTGCAAGGTTACAATTTTCATTTGCAGCAAGATTTACCTTAAATCGCTTCAATGTCATTTTTAATCTGAGGTATTAGGAAAAGTCTTTTGTGCAAATGGAATTAACTTCCTTTTTAACATCGTTGCTGCTGACATGGTGTAAAGATTATTTTGTTGAAATACATAACACCTCTGTCACTGCTGAGTCTGAGCTCTCATTTGCACTGCTAATGGAAAGCCTCTTTTCTGGAATCACAAGTGTAATCCAGAAAATATTATGCAAGATGGTGTATTGGGAGAATTTGGGACAGTTTCACGTTGAGATTTCTTTAAATAAGAGGTAAGGGAGAAAATAACATGTGGCCTACCTATCAATTTCCATATCTCTCTAGCTGTGGGTATATCGTGAGAGTGACTCAAAGATGGCTAATGGAGAAATACTGATTCCAAAGTCAAAAAAGGATAGGCCATGGAAAAAAAAAAGACCAGTCAATCTGATATCAACAAATGTGTATGTACGAAATTGTATGTGTCTGTGTGTGCAGATTTATGTGTATTTGTGTGTATTTGTCTGTGTGTGTGCAGGTTTATGTGTGTGTGTGTTCACGTTTATGTGTGTTTGTGTGTGTGTGTGTTTATGTGTATTTGTGTGTATTTGTCTGTGTGTGTGCAGGTTTATGTGTGTGTGTGTGTGTGTGTGTGTGTGTGCTTGTGTGTGTTTGTGTGTGTGTGTTTATGTGTGTTTGTGTGTGTGTGTGTTTATGTGTATTTGTGTGTATTTGTCTGTGTGTGTGTGGGTTTATGTGTGTGTGTGTGTGTTCACGTTTATGTGTGTTTGTGTGTGTGTGTTTATGTGTGTTTCTGAGCGCATGTGCACGTTTATGTGTTTGTGGGTGTGCAAATCTGTGTGTGTGCAAATCTGTGTGTGCATCTGTAAATGTGTGCGAGTGTGCAAGTATTTGCGTGTGTGCACGTGTGCGTATATGTGTATGGTGTGGGGAGGCTTATTGGAAAAAAATAAAAAATGCACCAATATTTCATGTGTTGTCATCGTGTTTCTTTTTTAAATGGAAAATTATGTCCAACTCTCTTTTTAGAGGAGTTAATATAAAGGAGTTGATGAGAGAAATACAATTAGTATTGGATATTACCAAGATAATTGACAAAGCTTCACACAGTAGACTGAGCAAAGAAACGATCGTAAAGGAAGTTGTAAAACTAGATTTAAAAGCAGTTCACTAGGGAATAGTTTGCAGCTGTTTTAGTGACTGGCATTGCATGTATGGTGTTCAAACATATTCACTCCCATCTCTCTTAATTTTCTTGGTTTAATAATTTAGACTTAAATATAATAGGCACAGTTAAGAAATATTTTTTTTAAAACAAAGAATGATGGAAAATGCCAGACAACATCCATGGACCACAACATATAGTTAATGTTTCATAAGCTCATAAGGTCATAAGTGACAGGAGCAGAATTAGGCCATTTGGCCCATCCTTTACGAGGATGTTGCCAGGACTAGAGGGAGAAGTTGAGTAGGCTGGGTCTCTATTATAGAGGTGAACTTATACATCTGATCTTATAGAGGTGAACAAAATCATGAGAGGAATAGATCGGGTAGATGCACAGAGTCTCTTGCCCAGAGTAGGGGTATGGAGGACCAGAGGACATAGGTTCAAGGTGGAGGAAATGATTTAGTAGGATAACATTTTCACACAGAGGGTGGTGAGTGTATGGAACAAGCTGCTAGAGGAGATAGTTGAGGCTGGAACTATCCTATCGTCTAAGAAGCAGTTGGACAGGTACATGGATGTTACAGGTTTGGAGGGATATGGAGCAGGCGCAGGCAGGTGGGAAAAGTATAGTTGGGACATGTTGGCCGGTATGGGCAAGTTGGGCCAAAGGGCCTGTTTCCACACTGTATCACTCTATGACTCTATGACTCTATAAGTCTACTCCGTCATGCAATCATCCTGACCCCATTCCCCTGCCTTCTCCCCATAACCCATGACACCCGTACTAATCAAGAATCCATCTATCTCTGCCTTAAAGAGTTTCAGGTCAATAGCTTTCAGTGAAATCTAGTGTGATGAGTGGGTTTTATTTTAATTTTAGATTTACAGCACTTGCAGTGTTGGTGTTTAATAACAGATTTGTGAATAATATGAGTTTTGGGCCAGATTTGGGTTATTTATCATTAAATACTCTTTTCCGGAAACCACCAGACTCATTGAAGGCAGTGGTGAATTTCATTCTCAATGGCTTGCTTTGCTGAGAGGTGGCTTCCGAACTCCAAGCGATCGCAACAAGGGGCAACACGGTGGCGCAGCGGTCGAGTTGCTGCCTTACAGCGCCGGAGACCCGGGTTCGATCCTGACTCCGGGTGTTTGTCTGTACAGAGTTTGTATGTTCTCTCCATGACCTGCATGGATTCTCTCCAAGATCTTCGGTTTCCTCCCACACTCCAAAGACGTACAGGTTTGGCGGTTAATTGGCTTGGTGTCATTGTAAATTGTCCCTAGTGTGTGTAGGATAATGTTAGTGGCCGATGTGGACTCAGTTGGCAGAAGGGCCTGTTTCCGCTCTGTACCTCCAAACCAAACTAAACTAAACTAAATGCACTATACCGTCAAACAATGTGCATTTTCATCACTGGCAGCGGATCTTGTTCATATTTGGGGTCTACAGGTGGCTCAGGCCACAAATGTTGCACTAGGTCATAGATGAAAAGCAAAGGCCTGCTTCAGAATCAATCAAGTGGGGTCTAGCATCACCTGGATTGCTGCTGTACAGTCCAAGGCATCCCTCACCTTCCAGGTTCTGCTTTCAGCAGTGTCATTGGTATTGTCTCCAAAACCTCAGTCCACAACTCCTTCCCAGACAATGGCTGCCAAGCCCCTGTTAAGCATCTGTTTCATTCCAGATTCCCAATTGTGAGTCTAATCCCAGATCTCCCCCTTCCTATTCCCCACCAACCTCACAACAGCATTTCATATTTCGCTTGGGCATCTCACAGCCCAGTGGTATGACTATTGATTTCTCTAACTTCAAGTAACCCCGGCATTCCCTCTTTCTCTATCTCTCCCCCACCCAAGACGCACCAGCTTCTCGTTATCACCCAACAGCTAGCAATCGCCTATTTTCTTTATCATCATTACTTGTTTACATATCTTCCATTCATTGTTCTTTATCTCTCTACATCATCGTCTATATCTCTCATTTCCCTTTTCCCTAACTAGTCTCAAGAAGGAACTCGCCCCGAAACATCACCCATTCTTTTTCTCCAAAGATGCTGCCTGACCCACTGAGTTACTCCAGCTTTTTGTGCCTATCTTCAGTTTAGAGCAGCATCTGCAGTTCCTTCCTACTCACTCTCATTAACCATGTACATCCCAAGACCCGGAGATTGTTGACTGAAATCTGGCACCATCTACTTCCGCTTCCACCAATCCCTAATTATCTCACTACAGTCCCAACGTTACATGATAAGGTTGTCAACGGATATAGATCCGTGATAGAAATAAACAGAGAAAAGACAGATGGAGTTTAATCTGAAGAAGTGTTAAGTATTGAACTTTGGAAAGTCGAGTGTCAGGGGCAAGTATACAGCTAATGGCAAGACCCTTAACAGCATTGATTCACAGAGGGTTCAAGAGTTCAAGATGTGTATGGATCTAATGCAGGCTGAGGAGATTACTTCAACTTGGAACCATGTTTCTTATAGAAACTAACAAAATTCTTAAGGGGTTGGACAGGCTAGATGCAGGAAGATTGTTCCCGATGTTGGGGAAGTCTAGAACAAGGGGTCACAGTTTAAGGATAAGGGGGAAATCTTTTAGGACCGAGATAAGAAAAACATTTTTCACACAGAGAGTGGTGAATCTCTGGAATTCTCTGCCACAGAAGGTAGTTGAGGCCAGTTCATTGGCTATATTTAAGAGGGAGTTAGATGTGGCCCTTGTGGCTAAAGGAATCAGTGGGTATGGAGAGAAGGCAGGTACAGGATACTGAGTTGGATGATCAGCCATGATCATATTGAATGGCGGTGCAGGCTCGAAGGGCCGAATGGGCTACTCCTACACCTGTTTTCTATGTTTCTATGTTTGGCATGGACATTGCGGACCAAGGGGCCTGCTCCTGTGCTGTACTGGTTTATGGTTATAACAGTTCAATGTCATTCTGTGGGAGTGCTTCACTCTTTTGCAGGTGCCTGCCTGAATTAAAGTTAACTGGGAGATCTGCTACCCCAGATGGATCAAAAAGCTCATGTCACGAGTCCAAAGAAAAGCAGCAGAGATCTTCCTATCCAACATTCATTAATCGTGAATACTTAAACAAATTGTCATGTAGATAGATAGATATATATATAGATATGCCATTTATTGTCACTATACATGTACAATGAAATTGAAAGCTGCTCGTACTCAGTGCATACATATAATTTAGTACAAAAAACAAGAAACAGAAAAACAAAAACAGAAGGGAGAAGGGAGGGGGGGGGATGTAATTTCTGCATTATTATTGTTGGAACATTTCTCAGTAAAAATTGGCTCCTCTGCTTTTTAAATTACAATGCAATCCACACATAGGATAATATTGAACTGTTATAACATAGACCAGTACATAGCTGTAACATACACTGTGAATGATGCTTATTGTAATCATGTATTGTCTTCCCGCTGACTGGTTAGCACGCAACAAAAGCTTGTCATTGTAGCTCAGTACACGTGACATTAATCTAAACTAACTAATTAAAACTAAAACCAACTAACCTAATCAAAATTCAACCTCATTCGTTTGAAAGAACTTTAAAACACCATGAAACCCTATGTGAAAAGAATATTAACACAAAACCTGTTCATAAATTCCATTAGGATTTGGGCACAATAGACAATAGACAATAGACAATAGACAATAGACAATAAGTGTAAGAGTGGGCCATTTGGCCCTTCGAGCCAGCACCGCCATTCAATGTGATCATGGCTGATCATCCCAAATCAGTACCCCATTCCTGCCTTCTCCCCATATCATTGCATTTCGTTGTCTCTGTACAATGCATTTCGTTGTCTCTGTACTGTACACTGACAATGACAATTAAATTGAATCTGATCTGAATCCCCTGACTCCACTATTTTTAAGAGCCCTATCTAGCTCTCTCTTGAAAGCATCCAGAGAACCTGCCTCCACTGCCCTCTGAGGCAGAGAATTCCACAGACTCACCACTCTCTGTGAGAAAAAGTGTTTCCTCATCTCCATTCTAAATAGCTTACTCCTTATTCTTAAACTGTGGTCCCTGGTTCACGACTCCCCCAACATCGGGAACATGTTTCTTGCCTCAAGCGTGTCCAAACCCTTATATGTTTCAATAAGATCCCCTCTCATCCTTCTAAACTCCAGAGTGTACATCCTTCTAAACTCCAGATCACCGCTGGAAATTGAATGCTGAGAGAACTTAGCAGAAACTTGTCATCAGCTCTCAGTTTTAGAAGGAAAATCAGAATTCCTGCAACTACTTTCAGTACAATTAGGCACAGATAACACATGAGCTTTCTTTACTGAAGGCAGAAATGCTCTAAACTAAATAGTTGCAGCTGGCACAATAATATTATCATGAGTCACATTGTGTGAAACATACAACCCTGAAGGGTACACCCTCAAACTAGGGTCAACATCTTACCATTCCCAGACCGTCTATCCTGCCTTGGGCCTCCTCCATTGCCTGTGCGAGGTTACGTACAAATTGAAGAAGCATCATCTTATATTTTGCTTGGATAGCTTACAACCCGTGCGGCATGGTGGTGCAGCGGTAGAGTTGCTGCCTGAGCGCTTTCAGCGCCGGGGCCCCAGGTTCGAAGATCCTGACTACGGGTGCTCTCTGTACAGAGTTTGTACGTTCTCCCCGTGACCACGTGGGTTTTCTCCGAAATCTTTGGTTTCCTCCCACACTCCAAAGACATACAGTTTGTAGGTTAAGTGTTCAAGAAGGAACTGCAGATGCTGTAAGATCGAAGGTACACAAAATTGCTGGAGAAACTCAGCGGGTGCAGCAGCATCTATGGAGCGAAGAAAATAGGCGACGTTTCGGGCCGAAACCCTTCTTCAGACTGATGGGGGGTGGGAGGGGAGAAGGAAGGAAAAGGGGGAGGAGGAGGAGCCCGAGGGCGGGGGGATGGGAGGAGACAGCTCGAGGGTTAAGGAAGGGGAGGAGACAGCAAGGGCTAGCAACATTGGGAGAATTCAACATTCATGCCATCAGGATGCAAGCTGCCCAGGCGGAATATGAGGTGCTGTTCCTCCAATTTCCGGTGTTGCTCACTCTGGCAATGGAGGAGACCCAGGACAGAGAGGTCGGATTGGGAATGGGAGGGGGAGTTGAAGTTAATTGGCTTGGTGTATGTGTAAATTGTCCCATGTGTGTGTTGGGTAGTGTTAATGTGTGGGGATCGTTGGTCAGTGCAGACTCGGTGGGCCAAATGGCCTGTTTCCGTGCTGTATCTCCAAACTAAAAAAACTAAACTAAACTAAACTAAACCCAACTCTATGAACATTGAATTCTCCAATATTAAGTAATAATCCCTCTATCCCCTCTCTCTTTTCTGTGCCCGCCAGTGCCCACATATTTGTCCCACTATCTCACTCCCCTTCCACCCTTCACTGTCCACCTACAATCCTCCCTCTAGCTTTACATTTCACTCCTCTATTCTCCATATTGGGGCAACTTTTTGTCTCACAAACAAAACCTCAATGATGTTGGAACAAGGAACTCCAGGTGCTGGTTTACACAAAAGGACACCAAGTGCTGGAGTAACTCAATGGGTCAGGCAGCATTTCTGGAGAACATGTAATGGATGTTTCAGGTCGGGACCTTTCTTCAAACGGTATCTGCCTATCACTTTCCAGGTTTTGTCCAGTTCTTACCTTATTTTTCAAGCTTTCGTCCCCCTGCAACCAGTCTCAACAAGGATCCCAAACCCAAAACCTTGTCTATCCATTTCCCCCCACTGAGTTACCCCAGCACATTGTGTTTTGTTCAAGATACCAGCATCTGCAGTTACTTGTGTCAATCTCTTACTATTCCCTCTACTGATTCCTTCACTATAGATATTAACTTACAGCATACAGAGAGAGTCTGAGGCAGATTGGATATATATCCATCTCACTACGTCATAAAACCTGGATATAGTGGAAGTGGAGAGGATTTTTCCACTAGTAGGAGCATCTAGGACCAGAGGCCACAGTCTCAGAATAAAAATATGTAGCTTTAGAAAAGAGATGAGGAGGATTTTTTTCAGTCAGAGGGTGATGAATCTACAGAATTCATTGCCGCAGAATTCATTGCCGTAGGAGGCCAAGTCAATGGATATTTTTAAGGCAGAGATTGACAGATTCTTGATTAATAATGATGTCAGAGATTATCAAGTTCAAGTGAGTTTATTGTCATGTGTCCCTGTATAGGACAATGAAATTCTTGCTTTGCTTAAGCACACAGAAAATAGTAGGCATTTACTACAAAACAGATAAATGTGTCCATATACCATGATATAAATATATACACACACATGAATAAATAAACTGGTAAAGTGCAAATAACAGAAAGTGGTTATTAATAATCAGAGTTTTGTCCGAGCCAGGTTTAATAGCCTGATGGCTGTGGGGAAGTAGCTATTCCTGAACCTGGTTATTGCAGTCTTCAGGCTCCTGAACCTTCTACCTGAAGGTAGCAGGGAGATGAGTGTGTGGCCAGGATGGTGTGGGTCTTTGATGATACTGCCAGACTTTTTGAGGCAGCGACTGCGATAAATCCCCTCGATGGAAGGAAGGTCAGAGCCGATGATGGACTGGGCAGTGTTTACTACTTTTTGTAGTCTTTTCCTCTCCAGGGCGCTCAAATTGCCGAACCAAGCCACGATGCAACCGGTCAGCATGCTCTCGACTGTGCACCTGTAGAAGTTAGAGAGAGTCTTCCTTGACAATCCGACTCTCCGTAATCTTCTCAGGAAGTAGAGGCGCTGATGAACTTTTTTGATAATTGCGTTAGTGTTCTCGGACCAGGAAAGATCTTCAGAGATTTGCACGCCCAGGAATTTGAAGGGGGGAAAGGCAGGAGAATGGAGTTGAGGTAGATCAGCCATGATTGAATGGCAGAGTAGACCTGATGGGCTGAATGGCCTAATTCTGCTCCTATGGCCTTTAACTTTCAATGAAAACAAACCCCAACCCCATCACCTACTTGAGGCCTTGCTACAAAGCGTAGACCTACTTTGAAAGCTGGAACACCTCACACACTTTCAGTATTGTTGAATGCAATACAAAGCACAACAACAAGCCCCGGTTTCGGACTGACAACTGATAATCATCCACAACAAATATTGTTGTTAAACCTGGCACAATGATTCTGGTCTGAAAGCCATCCATTAAAAGTGTAACCTGAAACTCACTGTGTGTGCAGCTACTGCAAGTTCACAAGTTACAAGTTCACAAGTTATAGGAATAGAAATAGGCCATTCGGCCCATCGAGTCCACTCCGCCATTCAATCATGGCTGATCACTGCCTCCTCATCCCATTTTCCTGCCTTCTCCCCATAACCCTTGACACCCGTTCTAATCAAGAATTTGTCTATCTCTACCTTAACAATATCCACTGATTTGGCCTCCACAGCCCTCTGTGGCAATGAGTTCCACAGATTCACCACCCTCTGACTAAAGAAGTTCCTCCTCACCTCCTTTCTCAAAGAGCGCCCTTTAATTCTGAGGCAATGATCTCTGGCCCTAGACTCTCCCATCAGTGGATAGATCCTTTCCACATCCACTCTACCTGTGCCTTTCATTGCTCTGTAAGTTTCAATGAGGTTCCCCCTCAACCTTCTCAACTCCAGCGAGTAGAGGCCCAGTGCTGTCAAATGCTTTCTTTGGAAAGTTGTAGCGTGTTCTTCCGTATCCATGAGATACTCATGCACCGTGTGTCTATAAGATCTCCTCTTTTGCTGCTCATTATTGTGACTGTGATTGAGCTGCTCAGAGACTGAAGCTGTGGGTGTAAAAGATGTTTATTCAGCACGGCAAGCAGGCAGTCTCTCAGAGAAATGGCAGAATCTGTCAGAACTCAAAAACACACAGACTTTTATATTCTTTATGCCCAATGATCACAGCAAGTGAGTAAATGCAGTTTCAATCGTCACAATTATAGTCTATTCCAAGATCTGACTTTTAAATATAATTCTGTAGACTGACACGTTTACAATGGGATCACTTCTCGACTGACATGAAGCACTTAGAGGTTGATAGTAATGGTCAAACAGCACAGAAAGACGGCCCAGATTCACAATTCTAGTGTGTATGTTGTAAGCATGTTGTGAGTATTAGAGTATTCTTCTCTCATGGTATCGAAGAAAACTGGCGAAGGTTTCTCATGTAACATCAATTTAATAAATGTTTTTACATGCGGGTGCATTTTCAGAACCCCATCATTAAATCTCTTTTAACATGCGCGGACAGCATGGAAGTCTCCACTGACAGAGATTATATCAAGCAAATGTAATGGGTAGGAAGGAACTGCAGATGCCTGTTTAAATCAAAGATAGACACAAAATGCTGGAGTAACTCAGCGGGCAGGCAGCACCTCTGGAGAGAAGGAATGGGTGACATTTCAGGTCGAAACTGTAGCCTGAAGAAGGGTCTTGACCCGAAATGCCACCCATCTCTTCTCTCCAGAGATGCTACCTGTCCCGCTGAGTTACTCCAGCATTTTGTGTCTGCCTTCGGATGTCATTAATATCCTATTCTCATTATGAAAGGCAATCATGGTAAATGCTTTGAAAAATCAAATTAATGCCATTGGAGACTTATTCTGTTGAGGTTTCTATAACATGTGCAGGCAGATACACCGAGTAATTGTTTTAATCTTGGCTAGAACACTTTTAAGTCTATTGGTAGATGTGTAATAAAATGCTCTGTTCTCATGGAATGTAATATTCAAGTTCAAGTTCGTGTTTATTGTCACTTAAACAGCTAAGGTACAGTGAAAATTGAGTTACCATACAGCCACACAATGTGAAAAGCAATGATATCATTTAACATAATTTAACATAGACATCCACCACAGTGGAATCCACATCCCTCACTGTGATGGAAGGCAATAAAGTCCAGTCATCTTCCTCCTTTGTTCACCCATGATGGTCAAGGTCTTTGATCCCTCAGCAGTTGCCGCTGCCGACGGTCCGATATCCGAAGCCCTCGCGTCGGGATGATGGAAAATCTGGCGTCAGGATGGATTGGAACACATGGATCTTCCGAATCCGACCGTTTCTTACCGGAGACCGCGGCTTCACGGTGTTAAAGTCCATAGGTCCCGTGGTCGAAGCGCTTTTTGCTGGCGGTCTTCGGCAAAAGATCGCCCGCTTCACGATGGTAAGTCTGCTCCGCGCCCGTGGCTTGAAGCTCCGGGCTGGTCTCCAGGAAACGCCACACCAATCCAAGTTGTTAGGTCGCAGGTGGGGACGGAGATGTGACACGGTAAAAAATCGCATCTCCGTCGAGGTAAGTGGCTGGAAAAAGTTTCCCCCTATTTCCCCCCCTCTTCCCCCCACATGAAACATACCAAGAAACACTAAAACATACCCTTAAGGCACATTCAAAATAACAAAAACAGAGAAGGTACTGGCGAGGCGGCCATTACGGCGCCACCCAGTGGTGTGCCCACTCATTACGGAGAAGATTTTATCAGATCGTTGTACATTTGGGACATTTAACAACGATAAATGCTATGTAATGTTAAGTGCTCTTCTTGCATCTACCGAGGTACAGTGAAAAACAAAACAAGTTATTCACTGCACCTCGGTACACATGACAATGAACTAAACTGAGATAGGACTTAATAATCTTGCTCAAAATGGCAAACTGAAGAAATCCTCCACGTATGATGTTAAGAGCGTATGACTGGGCATAATCAACATCACTTATAAATGGGAAAACATCAGCAAGCAGCAAACAAAATACAAATCATTCAGTGATTTGAAAAACAGAATAATATTAATTGTGGGATGATTTTTCACTAATCTTATTTCATTTCTTATTCACACAAAGCTTCAGCTGAGAAACAAAATGTACTTTGGACAGATAATCACCTTACATCATAGACCCTTTCCTTTATGCTCCATTACATGAGTAAATGCCATCTTGATTTTTAATCAAACCTTTCCCTGCTTCAAAGAGAAAACCATCCCCTTGAGAATGCTCCAGCCAAATTAGGTGGCAAAGTAAGGGAGCCAGTTGCAAAACTGGTTTGCATCTGCTACTTGCTGCAGGAGCTCAAGATTTAATCCAGTCGATAAAGGCCAAATTAGAAAATAAGCTCCAACCTTGGGCGATTTATACATGAAACAAGGTGACCCTATCCTCCAGCTAGTACTAATTCCATTTTTATTAGCAATAATTGATGCAGCTTCTATCTATTTTCTTTAATCAATTTAAATCCAAGTCTGGAAAGGAATGAGCCTCATTTTCCCCTCTTGGGAAGATCTAACCCATAACGTTGGCTGAATAGCCCTCAAGCTATTTTAAGTTATTTTGTGTCCTTCCTCTTTGTTGCTTTATTTAATTAAAAATAATTGACTCTGCCATTATCTGAGACTTTGTTAGGCAAAGCACAGCTTCAAATAAGTAGCAAACCAGTGCTCCAAGGAGGTGGATGATGGAGATCTGTAAATACCATTCCTGGCTTATCTCCCTTCCATCTGATTTTAAATTAAAATTGATGCTGTCATTATCTTACACCTTGATCTGGCAGCTCTGTAGGAGAAAAACAAGATCTTCCTGCTTTCGAACTTGAAGATCTAGTAAATAGCTTATGTTATTTTATTGAAACCTGTTGGCAAAGATAGCTGTGCAGTTTTAGTTTAGTTTAGTTTAGTTTACAGATACAACATGGAAGCAGGCTCTTCGGCCCAACGAGTCCGCACCGACCAGCGATTCACACAACCCTACACACACAAAGGGCAATTTATACTTATACAAAGCCAAGTACGTCTTTGGAGTGGGGGAGGAAACCAAAGTTCTCAGAGAAAACCCACGCAGTCACAGGAAGAACGTACAAACTCCATGCAGACAGCACCTGTAGTCAGGATTGAACCCGGGTCTCCGGCGCTTCAAGCCTAGTAAGGCAGCAATTATACTGCTGCGCCTCTGTGTCACCCTAGCAATGATGCAGAATGAATAGGAAACAGTATTGGTAATTTTCCCCCCAATACAGAGAGCCAAACATTTCAATCTGATCATACCAATTATTTTAACACTGAGGGTCAACATTTTTTCATGGAAGAACCAAGTTTTATTGTCAAATGTGTACTTTACTGAAGATAAGACACAAAGTGCTGGAGTGACTCAGGGGGTCAGGCAGCATCTCTGGTGAAAAGGAATAAGAGACTCTAAAGGAGGGAGCCCTTCTTCAGACTATCTGTACACTGAGGACATCTTGTTTGTAATCATGTATTTCTGCTGACTGGTTAACACGCAGCAAAACCCAACGAATGCCTGCATAGGGCAGTCTGAAGAAGGGCAGTCTGTCTGCAGAGGCTGTGCCAGGTTAACCTCAATGTAGAATCATGAGCCCAGTCTTTTCTTACGGTTGCAAAGAAGATCGGTGAAACTATGGCAATTTAATTATTTATATGTTTGCTTTAATACTTGCTGTTGTTTAAATTAAATCTTTTGCCGATTTATTCATTTAACGTTTTGCAAAGATTTTCAAGGTGTTTACATTTTTAAGGGGTTTCCTGATTTTTTTAAAGAGTTCGTAAATGCTTCCAAATGTCAGGGGCGTGCAGAAGTGTTTGATAATGTTAACTGGCTTGGCAGGCGGTGAAGTTACCTTCAGTCTTTAGACTTTAGACTTTAAACATACGGCGCAGAAGCAGGCCCTTCGGCCCGCCGAGTCCATGCCAACCAGCGATCACCCCGTGCACTAACATCATCCCTCATGCCAAGGGCAATTTTTAACATGGGGATGAAATGAGGAGGACAATCATCGTGATAAAGGGAAGATGACAGCAGAATGGGGACAAAGGTGGTAAGGACAACAGCACCGCGGTTCTCCCCTGGCATTTCACTCTATCCTACGATGGGGAAGTGTAAATCCTTTGTATTTATTCACTGCAGCAATGAAAAATCCCACATGCTCATCTGTCCTTGCTCAGCTGTGCCACATGGAACTCTGGAGGTTGCGGGGAGAACTGACAATATATTAAATAATGGGAGCTGTTGATCGGGTAGATGGTCAGATCCCTTTTCCCAGGGTGGAAAAATCAAATACTAGAGGGCAAGGCTTTAGAGTGAGAGGGGCGATGTGCGGGGCAGGTATTTTACACAGAGGGTGGTGGGTGCCTGGAACATGCTGCCAGGGTTGGTGGTTGAGGCACATATGAGAGTGGCATTGAAGAGAATTTTGGATAGGCATATGGATATGCAGGAAATGGAGGGACATTGATTATGTGCAGGTAGATAAGAGATGGTCTTTGCATTATGTTTAGCACAGACTGTGTGGGCTGAAGGGACTGCCCTTGTTCTAGGTTGTGATTAAAAACATTAATGAACCAGAAATAAAAGTTACGGACATGTTTTCTTTGGTGATGTTGCTGATTGGAGAGGAGGCAGGAACTTGTGGAAGAGGAAGGAAAAGTTTTAATTTGCTCAAGCATTTTCACGTTTCAGCAAAAGAATTGACGGACCGTGATGATGCACATACAACACAATTTCACTGGTGGTAAATTGCTAAATTGTGCAATCTCAGGAAGAGCAGAGTGGAGGGTATTTAGTATTCTGCAATGGTTATGACGGCTCAACATGGAAAATTGCTTTTAGTTTTCAATTTGTTTCCAGTGCAAACATTTACTTTTCAAGTATCCACCTAAGTGGAATCAGCTGTAAGATTGAAGATGGCGGTCACCTGGACAGAATCCACTTAATTCTGGCTGCTCTGCTGCAGTTGAAAAGCCGTCCTGTTCTGTAATGCTACCTGTCAATCTGTCACTCAGCAAACAAAAACACAGCGAACGTGATAGTTGAAAGAAGAACGTGTCCTTCTCCTCCTGCGCTCCATGTCCAGTTAACTCTGGTCATAAGGTCATAAGAGCCAAATTAGACCATAGAAACATAGACATTAGGTGCAGGAGTAGGCCATTCGGCCCTTCGAGCCTGCACCGCCATTCAATATGATCATGGCTGATCATCCAACTCAGTATCCCGTACCTGCCTTCTCTCCATACCACCTGATCCCCTTAGCCACAAGGGCCACATCTAACTCCCTCTTAAATATAGCCAATGAACTGGCCTCAACTACCCTCTGTGGCAGAGAGTTTCAGAGAATCACCACTCTCTGTGTGAAAAAAGTTCTCCTCATCTCGGTTTTATAGGATTTCCCCCTTATCCTTAAGCTGTGACCCCTTGTCCTGGACTTCCCCAACATCGGGAACAATCTTCCTGCATCTAGCCTGTCCAACCCCTTAAGAATTTTGTAAGTTTCTATAAGATCCCCTCTAAATCTCCTAAATTCTAGAGAGTATAAACCAAGTCTATCCAGTCTTTCTTCATAAGACAGTCCTGACATCCCAGGAATCAGTCTGGCGAACCGTCTCTGCACTCCCTCTATGGCAATAATGTCCTTCCTCAGAAGATGGGCCCAATGATAAAGTTCACCCTTGATTGAAGGAATGAGCCTAGGAAGCAGATGCAAATCTAACCATGCAGCTTTAGGGGGTACTGAAAGGTGATAACTTTGAATCTGCGCCAGGGATCTCAGGTGTTGCAGTCTGATGCCTTTGTTAACAATACTGAGCACTGAGTTTTAGTTTTAGAGATACAGTACCAAAACAGGCCCGCACGAGTCAGCGCCAACCAGCAACTCCCACTAACTGATACTATCCTACACACACTAGGGACAATTTACAATTATGCCAAGCCAATTAACCAACAAACCTGTACGTCTTTGGTGTGTGGGAGGAAACTGAAGCACCCGGAGGACACAAGCTGATCACAGGGAGAATGTACAAAACTCCATACAGACAAGCACCTGTAGTCAGGATCGAACCTGGGTCTCTGGCGCTGTAAAGCAGCAACTCTACCGCTGTGCCACCATGCCGCCCACTACAAAATACAGTTCTTTGGCAAAAAGGGATAGTATGAGTTAAATGCACATTGGCAACTCGCCACTTTATTTGATGATGTCTCCCCTAAAGGCCACTGTTGTGTCTTCGTGTTTGATATCCTGATAATAAACGACACAATTCAGGTTGTTTCAGTTGCCTTATTGTACTCCTTTATTCAGCTCCTTTGTCTGTGTGGCGTAGTGATACTAAAGTGCTTACATGCCTAATCACAGTGTGTGTGTGTGTGGTGAGTGTGCCTGATACAAAGTAGTGCAGGAGGTTGGGACTGCTACAATGAATATGTAGCATATGTAACAGCCACTAATGTGTGTGTGCTCTGAACATTGGCCATCTGACAAAGATGGAATTCCACCCTTATAACTTTTAGTTTAGCTTAGCTTTTTAGTTTCGAGATACAGCATGCAAACAGATTTGTCAGCCCACCACGTCCATGCTGATCAACGATCACCCGTTCACACTAGCTTGATGTTATCCCACTTTCCCCTCTCCCTACACACTCAGGACATGTTACAAAAGCTAATTAACCTACAAACCCACACGTCTTTGAGATGTGGGAGGAAACCAGAGCACCAGGAGAAAACTCACCCGGTCACAGAGGTGCTAACTCCACACAGACAGAACACGAGGTCAGGATTGAACCCGGGTCTCCAGCGCTGTGAGACAGGAGCTCTCCCAGTTGTGCCACTGTGCTGTGCCTATTATTGTGAGTTGAAGATGATTATGATATCACTGTGATGATGGGAATAGCTCAGTTAGATGTTTTTTTTTTAATTTTTGAAAAATAAACTTTATTCAGTATAAAAAATATATACAAAACAAGAACTGTGCATAAATTATTCCGGCAATCTCAATACTCTGTACATTCTATGCATTCTCTACACATACATTAATTTGTGTTGTATTCGGTAGTGTTACCAGAAAGATCTTTATACCAGTCACCTTTGCAACATATGTAGCCTCCTGGGGTGATATCCCTTCCCTCATTTGTGGGGCGTCTCCCACACACCTTGCCCCCCGATATCCAGCAGCAGAAGGACCCTAGACTGTGGTCCTCCCACATAGAGCCTTGGCATTGGCTGCACCGAGCTTCAGTGTATCCCTCAGCACATACTCCTGCAGTCTGCAGCAGGCCAGTCGGCAACATTCCCTGATGGACATCTCACTCTGCTGGGAAATCAACAAGTTTGGGGCAGACCAAAGAGCGATGTATAATCTAGTTTGCATAAGTGAGATTTCAATTGCAGATTCAGCTCAGATTTTTTCACAGATAGACGCAAAAAAGCTGGAGTAACTCAGCATGACGTTACGGGTCAAGACCCTTCTTTCGACCTACTCAGATTGCTTCATGCCAGATTGCAATTCAAACAACTCGCTTACATTTGGTGTCAGTATTTGGATCCTTGCCGTTCATCATCTCTCTTCAATACTCTTATAAGAATGGTGGAGATAAATATGTGGTTGAGCTGCTCCATCTGTAAAATGGTGCACGATTTCTTCATTATGTTAATCAACATCTGCATAAATTGGTTTGCCTTCCTCACTTTGTGCACCTCTTTATTGCCTCTGGCTCACCAAGACTAATCTCATAGAATATGATAACAATCACTTAATGTCATTGCAGATGTGCTGAAGTCCTTGAGGCGCAATAGCTCAGGCAGATGTTCGACATCTCATGTTGCTGTTGAGGCATTATCTAGTATTATTCAATATTATAAGTCAACTCTCATTACATAGAGAACACAAACAAGACCACATCATAACTGAGGAGAATTAACTTAACTGAAAGCGGAAAACATTTGACATGTTCAGCAGGACAGAGAGCAATTGTGGGAAGGAAAACTGAATTCATATTTTAGGCCAGTAATCATTCATCAAAAATGATCAATCTTCCCAATTGCAGTTTTTTGAGGGGATTTTTTCTGTACATAAGCTGCCTCCCGAATTAAACAACACGTTCTAAAGTGTTCTCAAATTTAAGAAACAGGCGCATGGATAGGACAGGTTTGAGAGATATGGGCCAAACGCAGGCAGGTTCGACTAGTTTAGATGGAACATGTTGGCCGCTGTGGGCAAGTTGGGCCGAAGGGCCTGTTTTCATGCTGTAAGATTCTATGAATGTTACACTGCTACCCATTCTTATCTTGTTGGGAACAACAACAGCCGTGAATAATTTCAGAGATTTGGACACAAATGCACGGGAAAGTTCACCGCTGGAAAATATTAGCCGGTGTGTGCCCATCATTTACAATATGGAACAGCAAAAATTGCAAATGCTGGAACATAGAACAGTAAGGCACAGGAATATGGTCTTTTTACAGAAGGGTTCCGATCTGAAACATCACCAGACATGCTGCCTGACCTACTGAATTACTCCAGCATTGTGTGTCTATCTTCGGTATAAACCAGTGTATGCAGTTCCTTCCTACACACCAACGTCACCAACATTGGCCCACAATGTTGATACTGAACTAATCTCCTCTGTCGGCAAGTGATTCATACACCCCCATTCTCTGCTTACACATGTACCTGGCCAAACGCCTCTTGAATGCCACAATCATATCTGCCTCCACCACCACCCCCAGTAGTGCATTCTATGTGGAAAAGAACTAGCCCCTCCCATCTTCTTTAAACGCTGTCCTTCTCATCTTAAACTGCACCTTCTAGTCTTTGACATTTTTACTTTAGGAAAACGGTTCTGCCTGACGATCCTATCTATGCCTCTCATAATTCTATATACTTCTATGAGGTCTCCCGTCAGACTCCAACGTTCCAGAGAAAACAATCCTAGTTTGTCCAACCTCTCATTATAACTGATGCTCTCTAATCCAGGCAGCATTCAGGTAAAGCTCTCCTGCACCTTCTGCAAAAGCCTCCTCATCCTTCCAGTAATGGGGCAACCAAAACTGCACACAATGCGCCAAATCTTAAGTAAAAGCAAATATTCAGCAAGTTAGACAGCACCTGTAAAGGCAGGTCAGGTTGGGTCGGGGGGAGTTTCCCCCTGCCACGGGTACCATGTAATCCCGTGCTACCTGCTCCATGGTCAGATAGTCGGCGACTAAACCGTCTCCCCTACCTGGTTTCCAGCAGGACCAAAACCAAGACGTGTTAATGGGGGGATGAGCTCCTAGCGAACCAATGGTCATCCACACTTCAGTAGAAGTTGCGATCACTGTCGTACATAGCATTGTAAGGCACCGTGCCCGGTGATGTTTTCAACCATGATGATGATGATGATGATGATGATGATGATGATGATAAAATGCAAATATTGAGCATGTTAGACAGCACCTGTAGAGATATATGCATCTGGCTGAGGCCCCATGTTGGTGGAATAAGTTGATCAAATGATCCTTTTATATGTGTTAGAGGAAAGCAGTCATAGTCAGTGTATAGTTTAAGATATAATAGCCATTAATATAATATAAGAACCAATTTTCAGGAACTTCATGAACTTGTTTTTTTTCTGATTGTGCTTTGTACTAATGTCTGATATTTTCGAGAATCTATTTTCTTTATACTATCCTGTAAAATGTCTGTGTACCTTCCATATAATTTATGTTATTGTGTGTTTGCCTGAGTCTACATGCCTGTGTTGCTGCTGCAAGCAAGATTTTCATTGTTCCTGGATCTCACCATATTTGTACCCACTTGTTCATATGACAATAAACTGGATTTGCTTAGACTAATTGGTCATTGCAAGAGGCCACTCATGAGTTATGGTTTGCAAATTGAGATGATCATGAGAAGATTCTTCATGGGCTAAACATACAGACGATGGGGATATGTTTAGAGGGATATGGGCCATTGACAGGCAAATGGGACTAGCTTAGATGGGGCATTTTGGTCAGCATGGACGATTTAGGTCAAAAGGTTTGTTTCCATGCTGTAACACTCTATGACTTTAAGGTAATTGGACTACATCAGACATCTTCAGCTAATCAATCAATAATTGGAGGCAAAGGTAGACACAAAGCGGTGGAGTAACTCAAACAGGGTCATTATCAATCAATTTTCTCGAGAATTGCGGACTGACCTGCCTGAATTATGCCAGCAATTTGTGCCCATCTTTGGGATAAATCAGCATCTGCAGTTCATTGTTAATACGTGACAATTTGGGGCATTTGTGTGTCCTGAGATTCATCCTCCACAACACTAATTTCAAGTCTCTGGGGCTTCTGCCCTCCGAAGCGAGTAGATCATCTGTGTGAATTATTTTGTCCCCGCAAAGCGTGTGAATATTCAGATGTGTCTTGTCACTTACAATGTGCTCCGATGTAAATATGCAATTCAAAGGAACCATTTGTCAGCACTCACAATATTTAAGTGCACTGCACAATTATACAGTAGCTGTTGAAATTATATTCAATCACCTAATTACATCTTTGTTCTTAAGTGTATGAAAACTCTAATGTGTTTCGAATTCAGAGAGATTGTACTGAGTTTCTCCCTGGAGAGAATCGTCCACTAAGTTTCCTCTCGCCTGTCAGCTTGGGCTGAATAAAGACCTTACTGGTCTGATTACTGTGCGGCTCATTCACAGTCACAACATATGCATTGTTTTGGGCAGCTTGTGGGAGTTGTAACATGAATGTTAGTTCGTTATTAAGTTTGTAAAGCAAAATGCTATCGTTGCTGTAAATCTAAAGTATGAACAAGGAATAAAAACATTAAGAGCTGGAGTAGGCTGTTTCCCTACAATCCCTTGAATCTGCTCTGCTGCTCAATATGTCTAGGTTTACCTATTATTGTCATGTGTGTGCAGTGCAAAGCTTTGTTTTGCATTCTATCCAAACAGATATGCATGAACAATAGGTAGAGCAAAGGGTAAAATACAGAGTCCAGAATATAGTTCTCAACATTGTAGTTTTCGGGACTCGAAAGAGGGAGCACATATCACCAATTCTGGCCTCCCTACACTGGCTCCCGGTGCACTTTCGAGTTCATTTTAAGATACTGTTATTTGTTTTTAAATCTCTGAATGGGCTCGCCCCGCCTTACCTCTCTGAGCTGCTCCACCCATACGCTCCTGCCCGGTCTCTCAGGTCAGCTGGTCAGCTGCTCCTGGAGGTACCGAGGTCTAGTCGGAGGCTCAGAGGGGATAGAGCCTTCTCTGTTGCTGCTCCGGCACTCTGGAACACCCTGCCGTTGCACATCAGACAGGCCCCCTCACTGTCCATCTTCAAATCCAGTGTTAAAACACATTTGTACTCCCTGGCTTTTGACCATGCCTGAGGCTTTGCTTCTGTTTGTGGTGTTTTTGATGTTTCTTTATTTTACATGTCTTTTCCTACTATTTCTTTTGATTGTTATTTTTTGTGTGTATTAACTTTTTTGTCAATGATTAGTGATGTACAGCACTTTGTTGCAGCTATGTTTGTTTTTAAAGTGCTCTATAAATAAAATTATTATTATTATTTATTATTTATTGATAGGTTCGGTCGAGTTGTCTATGAAAGGGTCTTGATGGGGTTTAGTTTAGTTTAGTTTAGTTTAGAGATGCAGCACAGAAATGGTTCGACCCACTGTGTCCACGCCAACCAGCAATCACCCTGTTCACTAGGGACAATATACATTTCAACCAAGCCGATTAACCCACAAACCTGTATGACTTTGACGTGTGGGAGGAAACCAGAGATCCCGGAGAAAACCCACGCAGGTCACGGGGAGAACGTACAAACTACGTACAGACAGCAGGCGTAGTCGGGATCGAACACAGGTTTCTGGCACAGTATTGTAGCAACTATACTGCTGCGCCACTGTGCCATCTTGAAGTATTTCACTATTGAAAAGTCAAAGCAGAGCAGGACCTTCAAAGTGTATGACAGGGCCCTGGGGAGTGTTGTAGAGCAGGGGGGTCCAGGAGTGACGGGACACAGTTCTCTGAAAGTGGCAGGAAGCAGGACTGGATTAAACCGCAGCATGGATGAGAGCATGTGCATTTCCATTGGGTGGGCAGAGAGGATGATTTAAAAAAAGGATTAAACTAAATAAATGCTCACACCCTTCTTCAGACTGAAAGTCACGGGAAAGGGAAATGAGAGATATGGACGATGATGTAGAGAGATGTAGAACAATGAGATTCAAGAGAGTTTATTGTCATGTGTGCCAGATAAGACAATTAAATTCTTGCTTTGCTTCAGCACAACAGAATATAGAAGGCATAAATACAGAACAGATCAGTGTGTCCATATACCATTGTATAAATATATACACACATCAATAAATAAAACAGATAAAGTGCAAATAAACAGATAATGGGCTATTAATGTTCAGAGTTTTGTTTGAGTTGAGTTCAATAGCCTGATGGCTGTGGGGAGAAGTTGTTTCTGAACCTGGACGTTGCAGTCTTCATGCTCCTGTACCTTCTACCTGAATGAAAGATATGCAAAAGACATGGGAATGGGAAGGGAATTAAAGCGTTTGCTGACCTGGAGATCAGGTAGGTCCAGGTGGACTGAGCGAATGTGTTCAGCGAAATGATCGCCCTGTCTATGTTTGGTCTCGCTGATGTATAAGAGTCAACAGCTTGAACAATGGATACAGTAGATTAGGTTGAAGGAGATGCAAGTGAACCTCTGCCTAACCTGAAAGGATCGTCAGGGTCTCTGTACAGATTCGAGGGAGGAGGTTTAGGGACCGCATCTCCTGCGGTTGCACGGGAAGGTACCTGGGGAGGGGGTGGTTTGGGTGGGAAGGGAAGAGTTGCTGATCTGGAGAACATTGGATAGATTAGTTTTAGTTTAGTTTTAGAGATACAGCGTGGAAACAGGCCCTTCAGCCCACCGAGTCCGCAGACATAGGATCCCCGCACATTAACGTTATCTGCACACACTAAGGCAATTTACTATTATACCAAGCTAAATAACCTACAAACCTGTGCGTCTTTGTGTGGGAGGAAACCAGAGATACGGAGAAAACCCACACACATCATGGAGAGAACGTACAAACTGCGTAGAGACAAGCACCCGTAGTCAGAATGAAACCTAAGTCTCTAGCGCTGTAAGGCAATGTAGGGCAGCAACTCTACTGCTGCGCCATCACATAATGGAGATGGCATTAAGCATTTTTAGTAACAAACTTTCATCATGTTAACACAGTGTTAAACATAGTGTTACAACAGCATAACCATTATGAAGAATCTGATGAAGGGTTCCGATCAAAAACATCATCCATCCATGTCTTCCAGAGATGCTGCTTGACCCACATAATTACTCCAGCACTTCACTTCTTTAAAAAAAATGTACTCATTGATGCCATATGATAAGTTTGAAGTCTTACAAGATTCTTCTTCTCTCTGTGTGCTATGATGTTTGGGATTTTGCTGAATGCTCTGTTTGGGCCTCCCCGTTGGATTGCAACCTTGTTGTGGTCGGGGAGCTTGTGTGTCTCAGTGACCCCTAGAGCTATGTCAGCGGGGGATTTGTCTCCTGTTAGGGTCTCCCATGCTGGACAGGTCGAAGGGTAGACGTGAGGCAAAGAGCGATCCACTGGTCCTCCAGGTTGGAGTTTGAGCACAGGGCTAACAACCCTGTCTCGTAAAACAAATATGTTATGCATGGCAGATGCAGTATAATGTGGATAAATGTGAGGTTATCCACTTTGGTGGCAAAAACAGGAAAGTAGACTATTACCTGAATGGTGGCCGATTAGGAAAAGGGGAGATGCAACGAGACCTGGGTGTCATGGTACACCAGTCATTGAAAGTAGGCATGCAGGTGCAGCAGGCAGTGAAGAAAGCGAATGGTATGTTAGCATTCATAGCAAAAGGATTTGAGTATAGGAGCAGGGAGGTTCTACTGCAGTTGTACAGGGTATTGGTGAGACCACACCTGGAATGTTGCGCACAGTTTTGGTCTCCTAATCTGAGGAAGGACATTCTTGCCATAGAGGGAGTAGAGAGAAGGTTCACCAGACTGATTCCTGGGATGTCAGGACTTTCATATGAAGAAAGACTGGATAGACTTGGCTTGTATTCGTTAGAATTTAGAAGATTGAGGGGGGATCTTATAGAAACTTACAAAATTCTTAAGGGGTTGGACAGGCTAGATGCAGGAAGATTGTTCCAGATGTTAGGGAAGTCCAGAACAAGGGGTCACAGTTTAAGGACAAAGGGGAAATCTTTTAGGACTGAGGTGAGAAAAATATTTTTTACACAGAGAGTGGTGAATCTCTGGAATTCTCTGCCACAGAAGGTAGTTGAGGCCAGTTCATTGGCTATATTTAAGAGGGAGTTAGATGTGGCCCTTGTGGCTAAAGGGATCAGGGGGTATGGAGAGAAAGCAGGTACAGGATACTGTTGGATGATCATATTGAATGGCGGTGCAGGATCGAAGGGCCGAATGGCCTACTCCTGCACCTATTTTCTATGTTTCTATGTTTCTATGTTATGGACACAGCAACTGAATGAATCAACATTACTGAGTGGAGGATCTCCGTTGCTGCCCTACATGCGAGGAGGCATAATAGGCTGTAAATAAGTAAGTAAGTCTGTTTGGGCAGGGGTGGTGGTAACTTTCAGTTATTTGCTAAACCTTACATGTAGTTGATAGCCTATTTGGGTTATCTTTGCTCTATGAAGCAAAGTACGGAACATTAGAGGTATATGAGGTCCTTACATGCTTGGGTTGTAAAATAACCCATGATACACAGAACATTTCATATTTTGTGTTCTCATGTGTTGTGTATAGAGATTCTATCATCAACTAATCGCATTTCTTTTCTTTATGAGGCATTCATTAATAAAGAAGAGAACATTTTAAAAATGAAAGGTTGAAAATTCCTTCATTTTAATAACAGCCCTTATTTCCATATCGTTCTGAATATAGTTTATGGAAATTAAAAGAAAAATTGCCTTGTTAAAACCGAGTGTGTGTGTGTGTGTACATATGTGTATGCAACTGAGAGCCCTGGAAAATACCATCAAATAGCAATGTTACAAAATTTTGAGATTTAAAAAATCAAGTCTTTAATTTATCCCATCAGACAAAGCATAAAAATAAGTTTAATGTGACACCTAATTCACTTTCATATCTTCAGTATTAAAACAGTTATGGCCATTTTCATACTCGGAAATTGGCATCTTGTTCCCTATTGCTTTTTCATTGACTTAACACAAAAGCTGTGATCGAGAACATTTAAAGGCCGATAACTTTCTTAAAATTTAAGAGAACTGAAATATATTTTCAGTTATTATGGATTGAAGCATTCTGAAGCAAATATGAAAAAATCTTACTTAGATGACTTGAAATTAAAGCATATAATTAGTTAGTTACCTAATTGTAGCTAATTACAAAATTCAATTACTAGATCTAAACATCTATCCATTTCTTAAGAATAGATTAGCATTTTTAAATAGCCTAAGTGTCCAAATAACATTCACGCAATAATTCAGTATATAACATAATTTTTTTATCTCATTGTCATGGGTTTATAGGCCAAATGGAATGAATTTAATGTTTAATACCTGTAAATTAATGGCCATTTAAATCAGCTTGCGAGTGGGTTTTACTGGAACAAGACCATTTGGAACGTTGAGGGTGCAGTGAATGTATACCCCCATATCGGCAGCAAATACGCTGCCAGTTCTTCGGGGGGAAAAATCACCGTTTCGCAATGTAAAATGTGAATTAAATACATCTTAAGCAACACTTTTATACATAAAAATAAACTACTTTCTTTTACCTGGTCCTGCATAAAATCCGTCCAAGTTGTCGGCATTGACGGCTTCAGAAGCTGCTTTTAAAATCAATCCATCGATTAACTTGTCGCGTGAATTTTTTTTAAAACACACAGATCGGCCTTAGGAACGATTCTTTAGCAAAATCTTGCACTCCAACAAATATAATTCACGACCAGGTCGTAAAAAAAAAAACCCGTTTTAACCCCCCCCCCCCCCCCCCCCCCCCCCCAAAAACGGCCAAAATCGCGCGCACACGGCCAGTGGCAGAATTACAGCACCACTGAAGGTAAGTTTTGTAACGTACCTACATCAAAGATCCTTACGAAAGATTCTGATAATCAGCTGGGAGGACACACGCACTAACATCAGCGTTTCGGAGGAAGCCAACATGACCAGCAATAATGCAGCACCAACTTCGATGGACTGGCCATGTCATCCGCATGTCCAACACACGTCTCCCTGAAACAGATCCTCTACTCTCAATTGAAGGAAGGTCGGCGAGCCCCCGGCGGGCCAAAGAAACGCTTCAAGGACAACATCAAGAACAGTCTGAAGAAATTCCACATCACATCGAGCAACTGGGAGCACATTGCACTGGACAGGCGCTCCTGGAGGAAATCCGTGCGGGAAGGAGCTGCTCCGTGTCGCAGAGACAAAGCGACAGCACTGTAATGAGAGAGAGAAGGGGCTCGACGACCACCAACCGCTGCCAGTCTCCACTGCCCACGTGGCACCGAGGTGTGTGGATCGCGGATCGGCCTCAGCAGACATCTGCAGACATCTGCAGACCCATAAGTAGACGGCCCTATGGAGAGGAGAGGACAGTCATACTCGTTTCGAATGGCCGCTGATGATGGGTGTGCATGTGTGTGTGCATGTGTGTGTGTGTGTGTGTGTGTGTGTGTGTGTGTGTGTGTGTGTGTGTGTGTGTGTGTGTGTGTGTGTGTGTGTGTGTGTGTGTGTGTGTGTGTGTGTGTGTGTGTGTGTGTGTGTGTGTGTGTGTGTGTGTGTGTGTGTAAATTGTTGGCATAAATGGAGAAGTGAGCTTCTGAGTTCAAATTTAGTTATGAGATTGCTGTTCAAAGGACCATAACTTTTTTTAGTGATTGTCAATATTGTAAAAAAACATTGGAAAAATTATTATGAAAATTAATTAAAAGCTTGAATAATATGATATTGTTCCCCAAAATACACTTTAACCAGGTCTGTAATAACATGCAATCAATAGCGTTGAGAATATTTTAATAACTGTGAAAGTCTTGCTGCAGGATATTTCAACAGGATATTAAAACCTGTGATGTATAACCAAGAATGACAGACAGATCATCAATAAATATTTCTGCAAAATACAGTACATGGTCAAGATTGGCTGCCCTCTGACATAAAACATATTTCAGCTAAAATAGGAGTTATTTGTCTTCATACATTTCCTTGTGCCCGATGGGATAACAGCACTGTCTAAAGATGTGATGAAACCTTCAATGATTGCAATGAAATATAGCGACTGATTCTGGGACCCAGTGGGGTTTGGTCATTACGGAGTGGTTTTGGCAGAGGTAATGACAGTCCAACTGTGATTATCAGCCCAATTAAATATTTGACGCCTGTGTCTTAGTGAGGCCAGATAGAAATACAAAACTGCTTTCTTCACTGAGCATTCACACCATTGATGACTATGCTTCATAGCAGGACATCAGAACCACAATCCTGAGCACCTTATCGTTATACTTGGAAACTAGGAATAAGCTTAAAAGTAACGGGTATCTTTGCAATCAACCACTGATAGTCATTAACCACACAACTCTGGTGCATTTTCAGTTAGGTATTTGAACTCAGCTTAGTCTAGTTTAGTTTAGTTTAGTTTTGAGATATGGTGTAGAAACAGCACACTAAATCCACGCCGACCAGTGATCCCCACACACTGACACGATCCTACGCACACTAGGGACAATTTACAATTAGACCAAGCCAATTAGCCTCCAAACCTGTACGTCTTTGGAGTGTGGGGGGAAACCGAAGATCCTGTACAAAACCCACGCAGGTCATGGGGAGAACGTACAAACTCCGTACAGACAAGCACCCATAGTCAGGATTGAACTCGGGTGTCTGGCACTCTAAGGCAGTAGCTCTACCGCTGCGCCATCGTGCCGCCCTTTAGGCCCTTCCTGATTTTAATTGGAGGACATTTGTGCCCAAGATCTTGTAGACCTCAAAGTCTGTGCAGATGCCAAAATAGGGTGGTCCTGACACTATACTATCTCAACAATATTATCCTACACAACCGATAATGGGGATCCCTCCAGTGATCCTAGAATAGTGAAACATGATTGCTTATGTTGTTACCACAACTCTTTTATAAGCAGGTATTACAATTTGCAAAACAAATTTTGTGTCTTACCATTTATTCACAGTTAACACCATTTAACACCAAAATCATAACTTTATAAAAAAATAATTCTAACTGCAGTTCTGATTATTAAAGAAATGTTTAACAGAAATGAAACTGCTTTTGCATAATTTCAACATGTTCAATTTATAAATGTAAAAGATATATAGTGATAAATTATTTACAATGTAATAAATAATGCATCAATATTTGGAGATATTTGAGATTAAAATGGATATAGAAGAAATGTCCATAATTTTTAAATATATGCCCTATATACAACAATGTATTGAAATAAATATTAATATTCCATGGTATATTTAATTTGAAAAAGTACATAAGATATGTAAGGTAAATTAATACATAACCAGTGCAAAGAACTTATTAAATACAGTGGCATGAATACGTATTTATCATCATTGATCTACTGTGTATGTTGTTAAATTATAGCAGTGATATTCTGAGGAGGATGTTTAGGCTTTAATGTTTTCATCCGATTTTAACTTGGAACTTAGAATTATGATCTGGAATACACTAGTGGTGTAAGTGGATAAAAAATAAACTTTCAAAAGCTTATTTGTAATAATTTGAAAATAATAAAAATCAACACTATAGAGAGAAATAAGTAGAACCAACAGTTTATTTAAAGAACTGGTACAAATATCTACTTTTGCTGTTTCAGTCTGAAGAAGGATCTCGACCCGAAACGTCACCCATTCCTTCTCTTCAGCGCCTGTCAAAATTATGAGTTACTCTATAATTTTGTATCTATCTTTGGTTTAAACCAGCATCTGCAGATCCTTCCCACACAACTAGTTTTGCTGTATGATTCTTCAAGCCCATTATTGCTTAACTTTATTGGGGACAGGAAAGGGAAAAGGAGGAGTAGCCCAAAGGCTGGGGGATGGGAGGAGACAGCAGGGGGACTGAGGGCAGGTAGGATTACAGCAAGGACTAAAATAAAAATGGGAGATTATGTCGATGTTCATGCCCCTGGGGTGCAGACTCCCCAATATACACAATATGAGGTGCAACTGTTCCTCAATGCATTTCCGGTGCGTACAGTTGGAGGGCAGGAGTTCAATCACAGATGGGGGGACAGTTAGAGAGGAGGTTGTGAACTGGCCTCCGGAGAGAAGAGGAAAACTTCTTGTGAATAGGCATATCTTGAAGAGATAACGCGGTAGCTTGTAACACAGTGTTTAACCGAGGGAACTGCAGATGCTGGAGAATCGAAGGTTACACAAAAAAGCTGGAGAAACTCAGGGGGTGCAGCAGCATCTATGGAGCGAAGGAAATAGGCAATGTTTCGGCCCGAAACGTTGCCTATTTCCTTCGCTCCATAGAGTTTCGGCCCGAAACGTTGCCTATTTCCTTCGCTCCATAGATGCTGCTGCACCCACTGATTTACTCCATAATTTTGTATCTATCTTTGGTTTAAACCAGCATCTGCAGATCCTTCCCACACAACTAGTTTTGCTGTATGATTCTTCAAGCCCATTATTGCTTAACTTTATTCCTGTGGCGAGGTTGACATGAATATATAATACAAATTATGCTGGGATTTCTTAAAATTTAATGACTAGGTGCAGGTTGATATTATTTGCATTTAAAATATAAATCTAGATTATCTTGTCGAGTTATGTTTTTTAAAACCTCTGGTGGGGCATGACAGGACTCGTCCTGGGCTCGCAAAATCCAGCCCGGGATGGAACGGTGCTCCGTGAGAGCGGCATGGTGAGGGGCTGGAGTGGCCCAGCCCGAGGGAGGAACGGCACTCCCGTCGGAGTGGCCCAGCCCGAGGGAGGAACGGCACTCCCACTGGAGTGGCCTCTCTCTTTAGTGAATGCACTCCCTGGCTCCTTTGCCCGAAAAAAAAAACACTGTCAATGAGTTCACGAGGGAAACGGTAGCTTGCAGCCCGAGGTTGGAATACTCAGATGCAGTTTAAGTCTGGGAGGTGCTCCGGTGGCTGGGACGAAACTCAGCGGGGTGCAGCTGGGTTCATCCGCGGAGCGAAGGAAATGTGCTGGACTGGACGTGTGGCGGGCCGACCAAACCCTTCTTCAGACTCCGACCCGTTCTCGGGGGTTCGGTGGGTTGCAATCTTCCTGATTTTAATTGGTGGGGAATTATCAGCGCAGATCAAGATCAGGAGATCAAGAGATTTTTTTATTGTCATATGAGGAGGATGTTTACACTGTGGTGGATTCATAATTTTGTTTATTGCAGCACAATTGAATATTGTAAATAACTGCATACACTGTAAACAATATAATAAATGATAAAAAAAAAAACTTCAATGTCTATATACACCTGTACGTCTTTGGATGATTGGAGGAAATTGAAGATCTCGGAGAAAACTCACGCAGGTCACGGGGAGAACGTACAAACTCCGTACAGACCACGCCTGTAGTCAGGATCGAACCCGGGTGTCCGGCGCTGCATTCGCTGTAAGGCAGCAACTCTACCGCTGCACCACCGTGCTATCTGGACAGAGTTTGTATGTTCACACCGTGACCTGCGTGGGTTTTTCCCAGGTGCTCCAGTGCCCCCATACACTCCAAAGACATGCAGATTTGTAGGTTAATTGGCTTTGGTATAGATTGTAAATTGTCCATAGTGTGTCGGATAGTGCAAGTGTATAGGGATTGCTGTTCGGCTTGGACTCAGTGGGCCGAAGGGCCTGTTTCTGCGCAGTCTCTAAACTAAACTAAAAATGTGTCAGGGTGATCTATTCAGAGCTCTGGTGGAGAGATTTGCACCAAAAAAAATGTTTTATGCAGAGGTCTGACTTCAAGCAAGTATCCATTCAACAGGAAATGCAAAGATGTTGCTACAAACTATTTAAGCAATTAGATCAGGGACGTGTTCATGCATGTGTTACATTCAGAGTACATGGATTTGCTGAACAGGTTCTGTGGGAATTTAATGTGTCCTCTGTGATTTCCCAGCTGATTATCGGTGTACTAATTGAATGTTGGTGTGCTTAGATTGGAAAATATATTATAGATCCATTGTGGAACTCTACTCTCCATCACTGAGTCCTTTCTGAAGTCAATGCCTGCTTCCTCCATGCAGCTAGTAGATGAGGACATGGATCCAGAGCAGGGACGTTCCCTGGAAACCTGTCGTAATAAGGAAGTGTAGATACTGGTTTACACAAAAGGATACAAAATGCTGGATGTAACGGGTCAAGCAACTTCTTTGATGAACATGGATGGGTGACGTTTTTGGGTCGAGACCCTTCTTCAGACTGTATCATTCACCGACAGTATCCATGTACCCCAGAGATGCTGCTTGATCCGCTGAGTTACTCCAGCACTTTGTGTGGTCCCTCTTTCTCCTGCTGTTATTTCAGCGCTTCACCACTAACTTCCATCCGGCACTCAAATACATCTGGACCATTTACGACACTTCCCTACCATTTCTTGACCTTACTATCTCCATCGCAGGTGATAGACTTCTGACTGACATCCACTATAAACCCACTGACTCCCATGGGTATCTAGGCTACTCTTCTTCCCATCCTGCTTCCTGTAAGAACTCCATCCCCTTCTCCCAATTCCTCCGTCTACGCCACATCTGCTCCCAGGATGAGGTGTTCCACACCAGGGCATCGGAAATGTCCTCATTCTTCAGGGAACGCTGGTTCCCCTCCCCTACTATAGATGAGGCTCTCACCAGGATCTCTTCCATACCCCGTAACACTGCTCTCTCTCCCCATCCCCCCACTCGTCACAAGGGCAGAGTCCCCCTAGTCCTCACCTTTCACCACATTAGCCGTCACATACAACAAATAGTCCTCCGTCAGTTTCGCCACCTCCAACGTGACCCCACCACTCGCCACATCTTCCCATCTCCCCCCATATCTGCCTTCCGCAAAGACCGCTCCCTCCGCAACTCCCTTGTCAATTCTTCCCTTCCCTCTCGGTACCACCCCCTCCCCGGGCACTTTCCCTTGCAACCGCAAGAGATGCAACACTTGTCCCTTTACCTCCCCCCTCGACTCCATTCAAGGACCCAAGCAGTCGTTCCAGGTGCGACAAAGGTTCACCTGCATCTCCTCCACCCTCATCTATTGCATCCGCTGCTCTAGATGTCAGCTGATCTACATCGGTGAGACCAAGCGTAGGCTTGGTGATCGTTTCGCCGAACACCTCCGCTCGGTCCCCATTAACCAACCTGATCTCCCGGGGGCTCAGCAGCAACTCCGCCTCCCATTCCGAATCCGACCATTCTGTCCTGGGCCTCCTCCATGGCCAGAGTGAGCAACACCGGAATTTGGAGGAGCAGCACCTCACATTCCGCTCGACCAGTCTGCACCCTAGTGGCATAAACACTGAATTATCCAATTTCCAGTAGCCCTTGCTGCCTCCTCCCCTTCTCAGCTCTCCCTCAGCCCTCGGGCTCCTCCTCTTCCTTTTTCCTTTCTTCTCCCCGCCCCCCCCACCCCCACACCCTACATCAGTCTGAAGAAGGGTTTCGGCCCGAAACGTTGCCAATTTCTTTCGCTCCATAGATGCTGCTGCACCCGCTGAGTTTCTCCAGCACTTTTGTCTACCTGTTATTTAAGCTCTCTTCCATGACCTGCAGGCCTTTGACTCTTCTTGCTCTTCTTCCTAGGGGAACTGCTGCTGCCTACATTTGTCAAAATTGTGCAGTTTGCAGAAGATAATGATGATAAAATCTCCATGTTATCCTGGTGGATGGAGCTGGCGATGACGACAGTTGTGACAGGCAAGGAGCAGGTTCGGTAGGGGAGGGAACCTGGGAATGCACCTCCGCCATCCGCAACTCCACTGTGACTCCGTACTGTAGTAATTAACAACTCCAATGAGTGGGAGTCTGAAAGCCGACATGAGTTATAATTCTGAGAATACATGGAGAATGGAGAACGGAGCATGACGGAGCAGACCTGATGGGCCGAATGGCCTAATTCTACTCCTATTCATTTTTTTACCTTCCAGGATAGCAGCTGGATGTGCCCCCGAGGCACAAAGAAGGATGGATGAAGGGAGGGATGTTGGCTCGCAGGTTGATCCACAGCTGGAGGCCTGCAGCCTGCGGCTTGTCTAGACTGGGCAACACTCATAAGAACCAAAGTACAGACTGGACTCTGAAAATGGTGCCAATACATGTCGCCTCTTGCATGCAGGCTCAGTGGATTATTTCTGCACACTTGCCAATCAAGATATGCTTAGGTATGGCAATGTTCTACTGGACTGTTTGTAAAAAAATAATTTCAATCTGTTTTTGCATGTGACAATAAAGCACCAATGAACCTTTATACCATTGAACATTGCTTTGGTGTCAATTGCAAGACAATCTTTTCTTGATTAGTACAGGTGTCAGAGGTTATGGGGAGATGGAAGGAGGATGGGGTTAGGAGAGAGAGATAGACCAGCCATGATTGAACGGCAGAGTCAACTTGATGGGCTGAATAGCCTAATTCTAATCCTATCATTGTGATTTTATGATCTTATGAATCCCAGATTATTGCACTCATCTCACCTGGATCTCAACTATTCAAGACCGTATCAATGATTTGGTTGAGGGAACCAGATTTTAGATTTCTACATTGAGAGTAATGGAATGCTGCTAATGGCTTCCTGATTGAGACTTCCATTAAATAAGTGCAAATAAGTGCACTCCGAAGACGTACAGGTATGTAGGTAGATTGGCTTGGTAAATGTAAAAATTGTTGCTACTGTGTATAGGATGGTGTTGGTGTGCAGGGATCGCTGGTTGGTGCAGACCTGGTGGGCTGAAGGGCCTGTTTCTGCTCCTTATCTCTAAAACAAAATCTAAAACTAAACTAAACCTAACTCTAAAACTGAATTAAACTAAATCTAACTGTGCCAGCAGACAAACGCTGGAAAATAATACTCACCGTTAGTTGTAGCACACTCTTAACACCACAGAAGGTCTCCCACAATGGTCATGTTGTGCAGGTGTCTGATCCAATTCATGTTGATCTGGGCAGAGGTATACCTTAAGTAAACAATTATGGCATTTTGTGCATACGCGATGCAAGAAAATTGTCAGATATGCTGTCATGAATAGTGCATGAACATGTCAGGCCAAAATCCATGGTTGGCACAATTCCATTCATAAAATGCATTATCCCCATCTGAATCTGAATCTGAAAAATCAGTGTAATCTATTGTGAATGTTGGGGAATCTTCTGGAGTCATAGAATTATGAGGATGGGAAATATTTATTAAAATGGGAATTAGCCTTCAGAATACAAAACAACCTGTTCACATAGTTAATGGCAAGGATACTTTAAGGCTATCAAAACCAAACATCAGGTGTGTGATATTCTGATCAGCAGCATTGAGGACAATGGATGAATGTTCATGTTAAATGGCAATAATTGAAACCTCAATGTTGAGATCAATGGAGATAAGAAGGAATTTGTTTAGTCAGAGGGTGGTGGATCTGTGGAATTCATTGCCACAGGCAGCTGTGGAGGCCAAGTCAATGGATATTTGGAAGGTGGGGATTGACAGATTCATGAATATTAAGGGTGGCATGGGTTATGGTGAAAAGGCAGGAAATTGGGGTTGAGAGGGAAAGATAGATTCAGCCATGATTGAATGGCAGAGTAGGCTTGATGGGCCGAATGGCCTAATTTCACCCCTATCATTTACAACCTTATAATAATAATAATAATAATAATATAATAATAACTTTATTACGGACTCGAGGTCCAGACAAGGGGCAACATTACATTTTAAAAAAATGCATTGCATATTAAAAAAATATCATAAAGTACATGTAAACTCTTAGTAACATCATAAATTATATCTAAAATATAAAAATAAAAAACACAATACATAAGTTAAAAATCCAGATTAAAAGAATGGTCAATGTCCTACAACGAGACAACGATACCAGTGTCTCCACAACTGGGATTCGTAGCGTGTAGTGCTAACCCTTATTTTTGACAAGGCCACAATAATTACATTTTTAGAGTCATTTATCCTGCAAATTAATTTATACATGTGATTTCTTAGGATAGCTTCTAAAGTACTGACTCCTGCAGCCACAAACATATTATTCAGTATTCAGTATTCAGTATTTACTTTAATGTCATTTTAACTGAGTACTTGCATACACAGATGAAACGAAAAAAAATGTTTCTCAATCAGTTCCCATCAGTGCGGTTAATAAAAACAGAATAAATACATATAGCTTTAAAAATTAAAATTACCATATCTAAAATGGGCCTAAAAATTGAAATAAAAACAGACATTCAGACCGAACAGTGGCTTTACTTTGGCAGGTGCCTAGCTGTCAAAGTATGGGCGAGGTTAGATGTGTTGGTGTATGATATATGGGGAGGGGACACAGTCCGTTAACCAGTCTTATTGCTTGTGGGAAGAAGCTGTGTAGCATCCTGCTGGTTTTATTATTGGCACTCCACCATCTAGGTTTCCTTAGCAGTGTTCTCAAGTCTGTGCAAACTTGTCTTTCCATAGTTCGACCACAGGTGCGCAGTGTACAGTGGTGTGCAGTATGCTCTAAATAGCGACATCTTCACCACATCTGCACACGCACCAAATTTACGCAAGAGAATATTCGCCTGTACATACAGCATGCATCGTTGCCTATAAATATCCTCATCATCTGTCATTTGTTCTGTAATAATGTGCCCTAGATATTTTACCTTATTACAGACACTAAGATTATTGTCAGACAATTTAAAATCAGGACATTTTAGACATTTATCCTCTTTGGTTCTACAGATCATAACATCACTCTTACTAGCATTATATTTAATATAATGTTCCACACCACACACAGAACATATAGTAAGGGGTTGCTGGAGACCAGGTCTAGATGGACTAAAGACCACAAGATCATCTGCATACTTCTTATAATCTTATGACATGACCTTATGAGGTCTCTATACATGTGGAGCACTACACATGAAATGCCATCAGGGAAGTTATTGGCCAATCTTATATATCAATATGCCTTTAAAGACCCATCCTGCCAATATATGGAATTCTACCATGACACCCTGCCATGAATGCGCAATATATATATATATATATATATATATATATATATATATATATAGTAATTTAATATTCTGCTGTTTGTGTATCCAGCAAGTCATCCTTCAACACTATAACAAAAAAGGCATATTCTGAGTTCTGTTCTCAGATGCTTTTATACCATCCATATGAATTACTTTGTCCCAGCAAAGGTGTTTGAATATGTAGAGGTGTCTTGGCAGCTACAATGTACTCCCAGTCCAAATACATAATTCTGCAAAGTTACCTGTCTACACTAAAAATGTTAAAACTATGTAGAGCTAAAGCGATATAGCCATTGAAACTGTAGCTGATAATTTATTATGTAGGAAGGAACTGCAGATGCTGGTTTAAATCGAAAGTAGACACAAAATGCTGGAGTAACTCAGCGAGACAGGCAGCATCTCTGGAGAGAAGGAATGGGTGACATTTCCGGTCGATATCCTTTTCTTCAGGCTGAAAGTCACGGGAAAGGGAAACATAATTGATTGTTGTTTATGTGTATAAAAACTGGATGTGCTTTCAGTTTAGAGATTTTACCAGGAGGGTCCCAGAAGAATGTTTGTGTCTCTTGATAAATAAAGACATTTAGATCAATCAACTTCAACCCGAGTCAGACCCAAAGTGCTGGAGTAACTCAGCGGGTCAGGCAGCATCTCTGGAGAAAAAGGATAGGTGACGTCTTGGGTCGGGACCCTTCTTCAGATGAAGAAGAAGGGTCTGAAGAAGTCTGAAGAAGTTCTGTCTGAAGAAGGGTCTCAGCTCGAAACGTCACCCGTCGAAACGTCACCCATCTGATGCCGCCTGAGCCACTGAGTCACTCCAGCACTGTGTGTCTATCTTTGGTATAATCCAGCATCTGCAGTGTTTTGTTTTTACATTCAGCCACTGAGTCGCTTAGTTCACAAGACTAAGTCACAACATGGAATAAAGTGGGAATTGGATTATACAGTAGCTCAAATGATGGGCACTGCCCTATTCCATGTTCAGGCTATAGGACAATAGTATGTCTACACTACCTGTAGTGGACTACATTCATAGCATCATTTACTTAGTCATCAGTCTCACAGTATTTGAATCCTCTAATCTCTGAATTATAACTCCTGTCTGGCCTCAGACTCTCATTCATTGAAGTTGTTATTTACTACAGTACAGAGTCTAAGTGCAGTGTCAAACAACACTGACACAGGGCTGCCAGTCCAGAGTCCATGTTGATCCATAAGCACTCAAAAGACAGAACCGACATGTTATTCTCCCTCGAGTTCCCATCAATCACCCTCAGATTCTAACCTTCGCCTAAAGATTTGGAACAATTCACCAATTAACTTACAAATCTGCACATCTTTGAAATATAAGAAGAAAATAAAGTACTCAGAGAAAACCTACATGATCACACGAGAACACACACATTCCACATAGACAGCACCAGAGGTCAGGATTGAACCAAGATTGCTGGAACTATGAAGCAGCAGCTCCACTAACTGTGCCATTTTGCTGCCATAATCTGACAAAGTACATCTAAAAATACTGCACAATGTTCTTGCGCATAATGGCTTTTTTTTTATGATTGATACATCAAATTCAATCTTGCTGCCTAAGTTACTGCATTTAATTTAATCAAGAAATTAATTAAATATTTTGTTTAATCCCTTTTTTTCCCCATTGTTGCCCATGTGAATAATCAAAGATGTAGTACAATAGTCAATTCTCGTTATTTTAGCAAAGCCATTAGACCATTTAACACCAATGAGTTATGCCCAATTATATGGGTTAAAATAATTTTCAGAGTTATGTCATCCAAAAAATGTCAAGCCCTTGTGTTATTATTGCCAACAGAGCTTTCTCAGCCAAAACAAACCATGTCAGTGATTTGTTTTCGTAAATCAGCGCTTTCACATTTTTACGGGGATTATTGTGAGCATCTTCCCTGCTTTTGCACTGCAGGGCGAAATGATTTTTTATTAGTTACAACAATTACATATCCGTTTAGCCACTCAACACCAGTGTGAAGGCTTTGGTTTTGTAAGTGTTTTCCAGTGAGTTATTTTTCTTTTCATTTGAAGATGCGTTTGAACTGCGTACCGTGGTTGCTCCACGTATTCTCATTGGAGACCCTCGGACTTCATTTGAGACCCTCGCACTATCTTTAATCAGAGTTTACTGGACTCTACTTTATTGTGCTTTTGTTTTATTAAAACCTATTTTACCCAAAATTAGATTGCAAAAGCAATCATTTCCAGATGAGATCAAAATTATACTCATTGATAAATTGGCTTGGGAAATTCTGGTAAGCTTTAACCATAATTTTTCCCCCACCATCCGTCATGCATCCGTCAGAGATGTCTTCCAATACTGACATTGGATTACCATCATCGATTACACAGTAAAAACAGGAACCAGTCACCCTGCCATTGGCAATGAGATGCCAAATAAAGGTCTTCACTCAGGCCTTGCACTTTTTATTTTTACTGCCTTGCAGAATTTGTGTATAATCTATGTGTTGTCTGAGTCTAGCCGCCCGTGAAGCTATTGGCAGCAAGATTTCCAATGACCCATTCCTTCTATCCAGAGATGCTGCCTGTCCCGCTGAGTTATTCCAGCATTTTGTGCCTATCTTCATAATAAATTCAACTTGACTTGATTGCAACTGACAATACTCAGTTTTTAATGCTCAATGCAAGTTTTAATACAGATTGTCCCTTTACTGTTTATAGCCTATTTATATAATCACTTCAAATTAATACCTATACCATTAGTTTAGTTTAGTTTAGTTTAGTGTAGTGTAGTGTAGTGTAGTTTAGTTTAGGTTAGTGATGCAGAATGGAAACAGGCCCTTCGACCCACTGAGTCCAATCCAATCATTAATCACCAGGTCAGGCTGGTGTAGTCAACAATTGTTATCCCAATTGTTCATCCACTGTCTGCACACTAGGGGCAATTTAGAGAGGCCAATTAACCTACAATCCTGCAAGTCTTTGCGATGTGGAAGGAAACCAGAGCTCCTGGCGGAAACCAAAGCAATGACAGGGTCAACATGCAAACTACACATTGACAGCTCCTGAGGTCAAGATCGAAGCTGGATCTCTGGCGCTGCGAAGCAGCAGCTCTCCCAGCTGTGCCACTGTGATGTCCTGATGAAGGATTCTCGATCCTGCCTCCCATCAATGCTGCTATGTTTCTATGATCCTGCCTCCCTAAGCACTTCTGGTCTTCCCCATGTTCCATTTTTAAACCGGTGTTTAACTTGACTCTCTCCACGAAAATTAGCTTTACCGACATGGCTTCTCATCACAGGCCTCCCTCCCTCATGACATGCAATGTGGAGCTCCCCATTTGCGTGGGAGACTGACTCATGTGATTCATCGTTTAGCAATATTTTGTTCTGTTTATATGAGGTGATAATTATCAATTATCATTCTTCAACCTCTCTGTTATTGGAGATGAACTATCAGACACATGATGGAATAATATCCGTCAGAAGTTAATTGATTCTGTGTTTTAACATAAAAACAGAAACATAGAAAAATAAGTGCAGGAGTAGGCCATTCGGCCCTTTGAGCCAGCACCGCCATTCAATATGATCATGGCTGATCATCTAAAATCAGTAGGTACACAAAAATGTTGGAGAAACTCAGCGGGTGCAGCAGCATCTATGGAGCGAAGGAAATAGGCAATGTTTCGGGCCGAAACCCTTCTTCGAGTTTCTCCAGCATTTTTGTGTACCTTCGATCTTCCAGCATCTGCGGTTCCTTCTTGAACATCTAAAATCAGTACCCTGTTCCTGCTTTTTCCCCATATCCCTTGATTCCTTTAGCCCTAAGAGCTAAATCTCTCTCTTGAAAACATCCAGTGAATTGGCATCCACTGCCTTCTGCGGCAGATAATTCCACAGACGCTCTGAGTGAAGAAATGTTGCTTCATCTCAGTCCTAAATGGCCTACCCCTTATTCTTAAGCTGTGACCCCTTAAGTTTTTCATAGAAACATAGAAACATAGAAAATAGGTGCAGGATTAGGCTATTTGGCCCTTCGAGCCTGCACCGCCATTCAATATGATCATGGCTGATCATCCAACTCAGTATCCCGTACCTGCCTTCTCTCCATACCCCCTGATCCCTCTAGCCACAAGGGCCACATCTAACTCCCTCTTAAATATAGCCAATGAACTGGCCTCAACTACCTTCTGTGGCAGAGAGTTCCAGAGATTCACCACTCTCTGCGTGAAAAATTTTTTTCTCATCTCGGTTCTAAAGGATTTCCCCTCTATCCTTAAGCTGTGACCCCTTGTCCTGGACTTCCCCAACATGGGGAACAATCCTCCTGCATCTAGCCTGTCCAATCCCTTAAGAATTTTGTAAGTTTCTATAAGATCCCCCCTCAATCTTCTAAATTCTAGCGAGTACAATCCGAGTCTATCTGGTGAACCTTCTCTCCACTCCCTCTATGGCAATAATGCCCTTCCTCAGATTTGGAGACCAAAACTGCACACAATACTCCAGGTGTGGCCTCATAAATGCTTTAGTTACATAGGTTTATAATTGTTAATAGTTTTAACAGTTTTAGTCAAATGTTTAATGTTTAATTCTTTTTAAAATAATTCTAGCTGTCTAATTGTGAGATTGAATAGTTGGTTTAGCCTTGTGGGAGTGGCTTAAGTGATTATCAAAGCATTTTGGCGAGTCGAATCGATGGAGTAATGTAACATTCTTTATTTTAAACGATAATAAAGCTATCGTTTAGAACAGCCAAAAATGCGAAGCTGCTTCTAACAGGTGGAGCTTGAATGAATGCTCTACAAAAACCTGCGAAAACACTCCTGCGATCACGTGACTGCGCTAATCAATAGCGAGGGTTCGTGATGCCCCAAGTTACCACTAGGTGCCGATACAGCAATTTCATTTTAAGAGTCAAGAATGATAAAGTGACATATGTACCAGCAAATAAAATTGTTACTTGCTCTGCATTTATAAGCTCATTGATGCCATAACACAACAAATAAATATGCAATAATCAATTTTATAATAAATTAATAATCAATAATACGAGGTAACCAGAAAATAATAATGCTAAAAAGAGGCATGGAATGCAACCAAATCAAAGTCCATAGGAGATGATTGCTGAAGTTATGGTTAGAGTTTTGTAGTGTGGCTCAAGAGCTTGATGGTTTCTGGGCAGACACTGTTCTTGAACCTGTAGATCATTATTCTCAGGCCCCTTCTTTAGTTTAGTTTAGTTTAGAGATACAGCACAGAAATATGCCCTTCCACTCCCAGAGTCCGTACCGACCAGTGATTCCCGCACATTAACACTATCCTACACACACTAGGGACAATTAACTTTTGCATCAAGACAATTAACCTACAAACTTGTACAGGGTATGCCTTTGCAGTGTGGGAGAAAACCAAAGATCTCGAAGAAAACCCACGCGGTCACGGGAAGAACGTACAAACTCCGTACAGACAGCACCCGTAGTCAGGATCGAACCCGGGTCTCTGGGGCTGAAAGTGCACAGCAACTCTACCACTGTAGCCATGAGATGAGAGCATGGCCTGGGTGCTGTGGGTCTTTGTGGGCCTTTTTGAGGCCACACCTTCTGTACATCCATTTAATAGTGGGGAAGCCAATACCAATAATCGATCTGGCAATGTCCACTTGTTGCAGGTGTGATGAGCAATAGTTGGACAAGGTGTCTACACCTTGACTTTAGAGACACAGGGCAGAAATATTCCCTTCAGCCCATCGTGTCCACATCAAACAGCAATTTCCATACACCAGCACTATCCTACACAGTAGAGACAATTTTACAATTTGACCGAAGCCAATTAACCTACAAACCTGTACGTCTTTGGAGTGCACTCGGAGAAAACCCACACATTGTAAATTGGCCCTTGTGTGGAGAATAGTGTTAGTGTATGGGGATTGCTCATCAGTGTGGATTTGGTGGGCCTAAGGGCCTATTTCCGAGTCGTATCTCGAAACTAAACTAATTCAAAGACTTGAATCATGTTCTTAAAAGATCACCTTGTCAAGTTTTATATCAGATTTCCAACAACTGTTGTACAGTATGTTATAGCTCCAGAATTTATTTTTCTCTGTTTTGTTCTTCTTTATTTCTACATATACACCACCTCCATACAAATCATGGATTAACAAGCTATCACTTCTATCTCTGAGCCAGCATCAGCTCTATTCTATCTCTTGCATTCCCTTTGTTCTTTCCCCTCGTTACCTTTCTCTGTATGTTAAAACAATAGCAGTTGATTAGAAAGTCGATTTAAACCAGCATCTGCAGTTCTTTCTGACACTTTCTTTCTTATGTTCTTGTGGAAGGCCGACTTAGTGGGCAATGGATTTTTAAATTCCTAGATTCCTCTTTAAAGTGGGCATGAGCAGGCTTCGCCTCTCTGGTTTTTCACATGCCCTTTGCTAGCTTCTTATACAAAGAAACACTTCTTGCAAGTGATGTTACATGTTTTACAAGCTGTTTGGCATCCTGCCAAAGTGACACAAAGTGCTGGAATACCTCAGGGGAGGTCAAGTGGCATCTCTGGAGTCCAATCTCATAACGTTGTCTATCCATGTTCTCCAGAGATGCTGTCTAACCTGCTGAGTTACTCCAGCACTTTGTGTCATTTTATGTTAATTAACATCTACAGCATAGTGGCGCAATGGTAGGGTTGCTGTCTTACAGCGCTCACAGCGCCAGAGACCTGAGTTCAATCCCGACCAAGGGTGCTGTCTGTACAGAGTGCGTATGTTCTTCCCGGTTTCCTCCCACACTCCCAAAACGTAAGGTTTGTAGGTTAATTGGCTTGGTATAAATGTAAGATTGCCCCAAGTGTGTGTAGGATAGTGTTAATGTGTGAGAATCGCTGGTCAGTGCGTGCTCAGTGAGCCGAAGGACCTGTTTCCACACTGTATCCCGAAACTAAACTAAACTAAATTACAGTTCCTCGTGAGCGTCCATGCATACGTGTGTTTTACACACTGGATTTCCTGGAGGGGATATTTTCAACTAATAAATACCGGATCACATTCAGTAATTCAGTCATCCTGATACAATTGAATGACATAATACACAATCTGCAGGAGGCAAAATCTAGGTGCTTGACAATGCAACCTAATAGTGTTTTTCCAAGAAACAATATCTATTCAGATATTAAAGTATCACTCAAGTATGGTGGAGCAATTACTTTCTGTCATCAATGAATGAAGAAGTGGCCCGATGAATTGATAGCCTACTTTCTGCATCAAAAATAATGTTATTTTGCAGTTGAACTCCACATTCATCTGGTAGTGGAAAATCATAACAGGTTTCATTCACTCTGATATAGTCGGCTCGCAGATTTTCTTTGTAATACATCAAAGGAATTAGTATTATTGTATTGTACGGTTATATTTGTTATACATAAACCAGTTGTGAAAAAACTGTAAAATGTCACAGAAAAGATAATTCAATGGTAACAAGATGTACAGATTAATACCAAGCAACAGAAGAGGTAGTTGAATTTATGAGATTCAAAGGATTATGCAATTAAAACCACTGCTAAATAATATTTATTTTCAAGCATAAAATTCCCTGGAAATCAAAAGCTTGAACAAGATGCCTTTATTCCATAGAGGTTTCAGTAAAGAGATTTTTCCTTCTTCAGTTCTCTGAGTCAACTGTGTAAAAAAGAACTACAGGTGCTGGTAAAATCGAATGTAGACACAAAATGCTCGGGTAACACAGCGGGTGAGGCAGCATAAATGGAGAGAAGGAATGGGCAACGTTTCGGGTTGAGAACCTTCTTCAGACCCTTCTCTTATATGTATATTACTCAGCTGGAGCTCAGTTGGAGTGTCAGATAGGCCTGATAGCTCTGTGGAGATACAAGAATAGAAACATGGAAACATAGGTGCAGGAATAGGCCATTTAGCCCTTCAAGCCAGCTCCGCCATTCAATTGATCATAGCTGATCATCTAAAATCTGTACCCCGTTCCTGCTTTCCCCCCATATCCCTTGATTCCTAAGAGCAAAATCTAACTCTCTCTTGAAAACATTCAGTGAATTGGCCTCCACTGCCTTCTGTGGCAGAGGATTCCACAGATTCACAACTCTCTGGGTGAATTTTCTTTTCCTCATCTCAGTCCTAAATGGCCTACCCCTCATTCTTATACTGTGACCGCTGGTTCTGGACTCCCCCCAACATCGGGAACACTTTTCCTGCATCTAGCCTGTCCAGTCCTTTACAAATGTTATATGTTTCTATAAGATTCCCTCTCATCCTTCTAAACGCCAGTGAATACAAGCCCAGTTGACCCATTCTTTCATCATATGTCAGTCTCGCCATCCCAGTGATTAACCTGGTGAATCTACGCTGCACTCTCTCAATAGCAATAATGTTCTTCCTCAAATCAGGAGACCAAAATTGCACACAAGCGAAGTCTCACCAGGGCCCTCTACAACTGCAGTAGGACCTCCTTGCTCCTAAACTCAAACCTCTCGCAATGAAGGCCAGCATGCCATTTGCTTTCTTCACTGCCTGCTGTACCTGCATGCTTACTTTCTGAGGAAGGGTTACGGCCGGAAATGTCGCCTATTTCCTTCGCTCCATAGATGCTGCTGCACCCGCTGAGTTTCTCCAGCAATTTTGTGTACCTTCGATCTTCCAGCATCTGCAGTTCCTTCTTGAACACAACTGCTTACTTTCAGTGACTGATGTACCAGGTCTCGTTGCGCCTTACTCCCATTTTCCTAATCTGACACCCTTCAGATAATGGTGTCAGTCTGAAGAAGGGTCTAAACCCGAAACGTCGCCCATTCCTTCTCTCCAGCACGAGTTACTCCAGCATTTTGTGTCTACAATTCGGATAATAATCTCCCTTTCTGTTCTTGCCACCAGTGGATAAACTCACATTTATCCGCATTATACTGCATCTGCCATGCATCTGCCCACTCACCCAACCTATCCAAGTCACCCTGTAGCCTCATAGGATCCTCATCGCAGCTCACTCTGCCGCCCAGCTTTGTGTTATCTGCAAAATTGGAGATGTCACATTTAATTCCCTTGTTTAAACCGTTAATACATATTGTAAATTACTGTGGTCCCAACACCGAGCCTTGCAGCACCCCACTAGTCACTGCCTGCAATTCTGAAAAGGACCCATTAATTCCTACTCTTTGCTTTCTGTCTGCCAACCAGTTCTCTATCCATGTCAATACCATACCCACAATACCATGTGCTCTAATTTTGCACACTAATATCTTGTGTGGGACCTAGTGAAAGGCTTTTTGAAAGTCTAGATACACCACATCCCCTGGCTCTCCCTTGTCCATTCTACTTGTTACATCCTCAAACAGTATCGGAAGATTTCAACCATGATGTCCCCATCATAAATCCATGCTGACTTTGAACCATCCTGTCATTGTTTTCCAAATGTGCTGTTATAACATCTTTAATAATCAACAAGAATCTGTAGGAGCTTGGATCTGTAACAAAACACAAAGTGCTGGAGGAACTCAGCATCTGGGGAGGGAATGGACAGGCATCAGTTCATGTTGGGACCCTTCTTCCGACTGGTAGCTGTATGGTTGATGTTATTTCTTCCTGATCACAGCTGAACCATGCAGCAATGTTAACAAACCAGCATCTGCAGTTCCTTCTCAAACTCCAAGCTTGAAGTTGTTCATCAGATTTTCATAGAGTTAGAGAGCAGGGAAGCAAGCCTTTATTCCCACTGAATCCACATTGACCAAAAGGTCATAAGGTCATAAGGAATAGGAGTAGAATTAGGCCATTCGGCCCATCAAGTCTACTCCGCCATTCAATCATGGCTAATCTATCTCTCCCTCCTAACCCCATTTCCTTGCCTTCTCCCCATAACTTCTGACACCCGTACTGATCTAGAATCTATCTATCCCTGCCTTGAAAATCTCCACTGACGGCCTCTACAGCCTTCTGTGGCAACAAATTCCACAGATTCACCACCCTCTGACTAAAGAAATTTCTCCTCATCTACTTAAAATCTGATTCACATCAATCCCATTCCATTCTCCCCACATTCCCGTCAATTGCTCCCGGATTCTAGCACTTTGTACTCGAGGAAACGTGCAGCACCCAATTAGCCTTCCAATTCTCTTGTCTTTGGCATGTAGGAAGAAAGAGTCAGAACCCTTTTCCGAGTAAGGAAATGTCAAATGCTAGAGGGCATCGTTTTTAGGTGAGAGGAGCAATGTTTAAAGGAGGTGTGCAGGGCAAGTTTTTGACACAGAGGTTGTCAGGTGTCTAGAATGTACTGCCAGGGGTGGTGGTGGATACAAATAAATTTGTGGGATTTAAGAGACTTTCAGATAAACACATGGGTATTCAGGGAACGGAGGATGATGAATTATGTGCAGGCAGATAAGGGTCATTCTTGGCATCATAAGTTCACAAGTTGATAAGTCATGAGAGCAGCACTAGACCAATCTTGTTTACTCCGTCATTCAATCTTGGCTGGCCTATCTTTCCCTCTCCTGCCTTCTCCCCATAATCTTTGACACCCTTGCGAATCAAAAATCGGTTAATCTCCATCTTGCTGGAGCGTTCCGGCAGTGGTCCGACTTGAGCTGAGGCAGCGTTCTGGTGTTCCGGTGGCGGACCCGACTTCGGAGGTTCGGCCGCGGGCCCAGTAGACGGTAGCGTCAGGAGCTCGCAGGTCACAGGTTGGTGACCTGTTTTTCCGGAGCTCCCGCAACAACAGCTTCGTCCGCTGGGCTGGAGGGCGGCAGCTTTGGCAGCTTTGACCACCCCAGGCCGCGGAGTTTGAACCGGCCCGTTTGCGGAGCACGGTTGAGCCGCGGGACTTACTTACCATCACCCGGTGGGGTCACAACGTCGGAGGCTTGGATCGCCTCAGCGCAGAGGGAGAACAAGGAGGAAAGAGACAGAGACATCTAAACTTCCCTCTTAATCACAGTGAGGAGGTGCCTGGTGCCTCGTGGATGTTAAACCCTCTGTTTTTGGCAGAGAGTTCCAGAGAAAGATTCACCACTCTCTGTGTGAAAAAAGTTCTTCTCATCTCGGGTTTTAAAGGATTTCCCCCTTATCCTTAAGCTTTGTGACCCCTTGTCCTGGGCCTAAGGCCCCCAACATCGGGAGCAATCTTCCTTCATCTAGCCTGTGACATTTTTGGTCAACTCTTCTTCAGACTGAGAGAAGAGTGTAGAGTTTCTACGGGATCAGGTCTGAAAATCTCCTAAATTCAAAGCGGAGAGGATAAGGAAAGTGGAATGTTTTATTTCTTGCTGAGACAGTCCTGACAACATGGAGAGCTGGAGAGCTGGAGGAATCCTGGGGGGGGGGGGGAGCTATGGCACGAATGTCCTTCCTCAGAATTTTGGAGAGAGAGGAGCAATACTCCATCTTCAACAGCTTCGACCACCCCAGGATTTTGGAGTTTGAACCGGCCCGTTCGTGAAAGCACGGTTCAGCCGCGAGACTTACTTACCATCACCCGGTGGGGTCACAACGTCAGAGGCCTGGATCGCCTCGGCGCAGTGGGAGAACAAGGAGGGAAGAGACAAAGACTTTAAGACTTTTGCCTTCCATCACAGTGAGGAGGTGCCTGGTGAACTCACTGTGGTGGATGTTAAATTTGTGTTTATTGTGTGTTTTTGTTATTTTTATTATATGTATGACTGCAAGGCAACAAAATTTTGTTCAGACCAAACGGTCTGAATGACAATAAAGGATACTTTGATTTTGATTTTGATACAAATCCAGTTCAGCACAGACATTGTGGGCCGTAAGGCCTGATCCTACGCTGTACCGTAGATGGACACAAAATGCAGGAGAAACTCAGCGGGACAGGCAGCTGGAGAGAAAGAATAGGTGACATGTTGGGTCGAGACCGCTTCTTCGGGGACTGGCGGCGACTTCTCCCGCCCGAGATGGTGTCGAAGACATGGAGCGGGGTAACCGCTGCCCCGCGCGGCTGGAAAATAACGGATTCTGCGAGCGCAGATGAGGATAAGGACATGTGGACCCGGTGTTTTATTGTTACCCTGCGTGGCTTTAATGGCCGCGTGACAACATCGCCAGCCGGGAGAGCATGAGGAATCACATCGAGGGGGGGCAATGAGAGTGGGTGAGAGCAGAATTATTCCTCCATCACAGTTATGGAGGATGAAATGTTAAATGTAATTATGTTGTACCTTGGGTCTATTTGTGTGTTAGTATGGCTGCAGAAACGGCATATAAGAAAGAACCTTCAGGGTCCAATTGAACTTTAATTGTCATTGTCATTCTACAGTACCTGTTCTGTGTTCTATGAATCCCATATGGCCACAAAGACAATGTGCTAACTCTAAACAGATAGCATCGGAGGTTAGAGTGAACTCGGGTCACTAGGGCTCAGAGACAGCTCCATCAGCAGCGTTCTCCCCAGTGCTTAGGCCAATCTTCACACTTCAGCCACTTTTTAACTAACACATTGCCTTCTCGTGTTGAGCTTTGTGAATGTTTGCTGTGTTGCCGTAGCTGTTCTTACATTACAGTAGCTACAACTGTGTTACTTTCTGGCTGCAGGGAACTAAACACGGCATTCCTGTCACACAACAAGTCACCATTAGCAACCAGCTTTAACCTCGCATTCTCGACATATCAACCAATGCTGCACAGTGGTTTCCATCTGCACATTTACATACAGCAAAGTTTTGATGAAATAAGTAGAATGTGCAATATCACTACAAGACAAGAGAGACAAGAGACATTTATTGTTACATGTACCAATTAGTACAGTGAAATTTGTGGTCACCAAACAGCCATACGAATAAAATAAAGAACACAGAACACGATAGTCTTTAACATAAACATCCCCACACAGCGGAAGCAAAGTTTCTCACTGTTGGGGAAGGCACCAAAGTTCAGTCCTCCTCCACTGTTGTCCTCTGTTGTTCACCCGTAGTCGGGGCCTCCCGAGCCCTCCGTAGTTCTAAATCACTATTCTAAATCAATTACAAAAAAATTCTTGCTATCCTTTGCATGATGATAATATGGGGAAAATAAAATGTATTTACTACCGAATTAATGGAAATAGATTACAGAGAAAGGTTGAACAAATTAGGGCGTTATTCTTTGGAGCGCAGAAGGTTAAGGGGGGACTTGATAGAGGTCTTTAAAATGATGAGAGGGATAGACAGAGTTGACGTGGATAAGCTTTTCCCACTGAGAGTAGGGAAGATTCAAACAAGGGGACATGACTTGAGAATTAAGGGACAGAAGTTTAGGGGTAACATGAGGGGGAACTTCTTTACTCAGAGAGTGGTGGCTGTGTGGAATGAGCTTCCAGTGAAGGTGGTGGAGGCAGGTTCGTTTTTACCATTTAAAAATAAATTGGATAGTTATATGGACGGGAAAGGAATGGAGGGTTATGGTCTGAGCGCAGGTATATGGGACTAGGGGAGAATACGTGTTCGGCACGGACTAGAAGGGTCGAGATGGCCTGTTTCCGTGCTGTAATTGTTATATGGTTATATGGTTATATGGATGGTTTGTGGGTTGGCCTGGACACAATGATCTGAATGGCCTGTTTCTGTGCTGTATCTCTCAAAGACTAAACATGAAAAACTTCTAAACCATTTCAGTAATAAATCTTGTAAAAATCAAATGTTCAACCCGCACAAAAAATACATGGAAATATATTTTAATTCACCCAAGTACTTATTAATGTGGTAGCAAAAGTAACAAACAATAATATTAATAATATCAAAAATAATAATCTCAAAATGGAGTTGTTATAGTTATGTTGGGCTTTTCCGTATGTCAGTCTAACCTAAACCAACAAAATGTTAAAGGCAGACACAAGACACAACTCAGTAGGACAAGCAGCATCTCTGGAGAGAAGGAATGGGTGTCGTTTCGGGTCGAGACCCTTCTTGGAATGGGTGACGTTTCGAGTTGAGACCCTTCTTTGGTCTGAAGAAAGGTCTCGACCTGAAATGTGACCCATTCCTTCTCTCCAGCGATGCTGCCCGTCCCGCTGAGTTACTCCAGCATTTTCGGTTTAAACCAGCATCTGCAGTTCGTTCCTACACAAGTGTTAAAGATGGTTGCTAATGTTAAATAGGAGATAACATTCAGTGGACCTGCAGGGTCTCACAAACAGCAATGAAATGAATGCCAGAGCAATTTATTAAGTCAGGCCTTCTGAATTCAATGGTTACACAAAAAAGCTGGAGAAACTCAGCGGGTACAGCAGCATCTATGGAGCGAAGGAAATAGGCAACGTTTCGGGCCGAAACGTTGCCTATTTCCTTCGCTCCATAGATGCTGCTGCACCCGCTGAGTTTCTCCAGCTTTTTTGTGTAACCTTCGATTCTCCAGCATCTGCAGTTCCTTCTTAAACACTTCTGAATTCAATGATGGGCTTTCAAATAATATCGAATTTACACAAGAAATCAGCACGGTGGTGCAGCGTTAGAGTTACTGATTTACAGTGCCGAGACCCGGGTTCAATCCTGACCATGGGTGCTGTCTGCATGGAATTTGTATGTTCTCCCCGTGACCAACATGGGTTTTAACCGGGAGCTCCGGTTTCCTCCCACTCTTCAAAGACTTACAGGTTTGTAGGATAATTGGCTTCGGTAAAATTGTAAATTGTCTCTAGTGTGTGTAGGATAGTATTAGCGTGCGGGGATCGCTGGTTGGCACGAGCTCGGTGGGCCGAAGGGCATGTATCCGTGCAGTATCTCTAAACTAAACTAAACTCCATAGATGCTGCTGCACCCGCTGAGTTTCTCCAGCATTCTTGTGTACCTTAAACTAAACCAAAATTGGATCCAGAAGTCATCATTGACCAGATTACCAGGATCTAGTCAACGCTAATTAAAGCAAATACAGGTAGTTGGAAAAGTCAAATGGAAACAGTGAACTTGGGAGGGGGGGGGTTGCATTTGTCCTCAAGTCCATCACAAATGCAAATGTTCTTATTTTGTTTCATATTGTTCCAATACAAATGAAATATAATTTTGGTTTTTACCGTGACAATGACATTTTCTCCTAATGAGATAGCATTTGCATTGCACTCCATCTAACTAACATAGAAGTGAGCCACAAAGACCCTTAACAATTTGAACTGTACCAACTATTTCCCTCCTGTGTCAAGGGATACTATGATTAAAAATAAAATCGGCAGTGCTGGCATTTCTCTACGTTTCAGTAATAAATCTTGTAAGAATCAAATGTTCAACCCGCACAAAAAATACATGGAAATATATTTTAATTCACCCAAATACTTATTAATGTGGTAGCAAAAGTAACAAACAATAATATTAATAATATCAAAAATAATAATCTCAAATGGAGTTGGTATAGTTACGAATGCACTAATACCTAAATATTCACTTTGAGATTATTTATGAAATAAAATATATCATAAGATCATAAGAGAATTAGGCTATTCAGCCCATCAAATCTGCTCTGCCATTCTATCGAGGTTGATCTATCTCTCCCTCCTAATCCCATTCTCCTGCCTCTCCCCATAACCTCTGACTCTGATTCGGTTGATCAGTCTGTTGTTTGAGGCCAAGTGTTCTCGGGAGGCTAGGAGAACTTGCCGAAGGATGAAATTCGGCTTCCAATTTTCCGGTAGGTTTAGATTATGGTTAAAAAGTTTAAAAAATAATAATAATAATTTAGATTATGGTCAAAAAGTTTAAAAATATGGTTAAAAATATTATGGTTCAGACTATGGTTAAAAAAAACTTAGCGTCCACTTATTGGAAAGTAATTTAAAACATAAATATAATTATGATTCGAAAAATCTTGAGCTTCAATACTTTCTTTTGTGACAATCAGCGATCCCAACATGTGGGAATGCACCAAACATGCCAGTGGCGTTTGGGAAAAATCGTGGAGCCAGATATGAAGTGTTTCTGGCTTTTCAAATCAAGGCTAAAGTCAGCCACAGAGTGGGAGGTCAGATGGCTGGTAATCTGAACTCCAGCTCTGCAGTAGTTGAACAATGAACGATGCAGAAATTATGACCTGCTGGAAGATTATATCCAGCATTTCTCTCACGAATCATTGGCTTAAGTTAAGTACGATTTTGCCCACTATGCTCAATTCTGGACATTACACTTTAAGCTGGAAAGGACGCAGAGGATGGTGCCAGGACTCTGGGGCCTGAGTTGAAGGGTAAGGTTAGGCAGGCTAGAACTTTATTACTTGGAGCACAAGATGCTGAGGGGAAAAGGACAATAAAATAATGAGGAAAATAAATAGTGCACAGAGTCTTTTCCCAGGGTAAAGGAACCAAGAAAACGAGGAAATAGGTTTAAGATTTAAGGTGAGAGGATAAGATAAAAGAGGGTCCTGAGGGGGGATTTTTTTTTCATGCAGATGGCAGTGGAGATATGAAACAAGCTACCAGAGTAATTAGTTGAAGCAGGTACAATATCAACATTTAAAATACATTTGGACATGTATATGAATATGAATGGTTTTGAGGGATATAGGCCAAATGCAGGTGAATGGGATTAGCTGAGATGGGCATTTTGGTCAGCAGTGACAAGGTGGTCAGTTTGTTTCCATGCTGCATGTCTCTGTGACTGTATGACTGTCAAAGCTCTTCAGAATCATCTGAGGAGGTTTATCAGAATGGAGTGAAGAATGAGGGGCTTCAGTCATTTCAAGACGGTGAAGTAGAATAATTAAAAATCTAAACATAAAGTAGAATTTAAAGTCAAGATATAGAAACAGGGAACTGCACGTTATGGTTTGCCAAGGAAGGATACAAAATGCTGGAGTAACTGAGCGGGGCTGGCAGCATCCCTGGAGAACATGGCTGAGTGACATTTAGTGTGGGGCCACTGAAGATCAGTCTGAAGAAGAGTCTCGACTCGAAACGTCACTGAACCATGTTCTCCAGGGATGCTGCCTGATCAGCTGAGGTACTCCAGCATTCTATGTCTTTTCATTAAAAAAAAAACTTTGACCTTTATTAAGGTTAAGGAAAGATTTAATTGAAGAGCTCAAAAATGTTGAAGAATAACAAGAAGAACTCCTGGAAACACTTTGCAGGTCATGCAATATCTCATTGTTTCTCCTTGAATGTATGTTGAACAACCTGCTATACGGATCAAACAATTTCTGGTTTTGTTTAGGTTTCCAGAATCATTTATGATTTTCAAATAAGTGAAGAACTTCCCCAGTAACAACTGAGCCAACTTTTAATTTGCACTTCAAGCTGTAATGATCGGGATTTCACTATCTTATAGGTTGGGGGAAACTCATTCAACTGTAGTGTTTCACTGAAGTATCACACACACACACATAAACAATAATTAATGTGGAGTTGTGGACAAAGAACCATTTTTTAGGAGCAAACCAAAAGTCCCTTCAAATATCTGGCATTGTGTGCTGAATGGTCTCATTAAATGTAGCGAGGATTCTCATTTCCATAATTTTTACACCTTTAAGCAATTGAAGAGGTTTAACACGTTGCCATGCACACCTCAAGCACAGAGCTGTGAGAAAATCTAGATTGCTTGTTTACAGATAAAATTCCGTGGCGTTAATCTACATGGAAATAGATTATTATAGAAACATAGAAACATAGAAATTAGGTGCAGGAGTAGGCCATCCGGCCCTTCGAGCCTGCACTGCCATTGAATATGATCATGGCTGATCATCCAACTCAGTATCCCGTGCCTGCCTTCTCTCCATACCCTCTGATCCCCTTAGCCACAAGGGCCACATCTATCTCCCTCTTAAATATAGCCAATGAACTGGCCTCGACTTCCCTCTGCAGCAGAGAGTTCCACAGATTCACCACTGTGTTTGAAAAAAGTTCTTCTCATCTCGGTTTTAAAGGATTTCCCCCTTATCCTTAAGCTGTGACCCCTTGTCCTGGACTTCCCCAACATCGGGAATAATCTTCCTGCATCTAGCCTGTCCAACCCCTTAAGAATTTTGTAAATTTCTATAAGATCCCCTCTCAATCTCCTAAATTCTAGAGAGTATAAACCAAGTCTATCCAGTCTTTCTTCATAAGACAGTCCTGACATCCCAGGAATCAGTCTGGTGAACCTTCTCTGCACTCCCTCTATGGCAATAATGTCCTTCCTCAGATTTGGAGACTAAAACTGTATGCAATACTCCAGGTGTGGTCTCACCAAGACCCTGTACAACTGCAGTAGAACCTCCCTGCTCCTATACTCAAATCCTTTTGCTATGAAAGCTAACATACCATTCGCTTTCTTCACTGCCTGCTGCACCTGCATGCCTACTTTCAATGACTGGTGTACCATGACACCCAGGTCTCGCTGCATCTCCCCTTTTCCTGGTCGGCCACCATTTAGATAATAGTCTGATTTCCTGTTTTTGCCACCAAAATGGATAACCTCACATTTATCCACATTATACTGCATCTGCCAAACATTTTCCCACTCACCCAGCCTATCCAAGTCACCTTGCAGTCGCCTAGCATCCTCCTCACAGCTAACATTGCCCCCCAGCTTAGTGTCATCCGCAAACTTGGAGGTATTGCCTTCAATTCCCTCATCCAGATCATTAATATATATTATAAATAGCTGGGGTCCCAGCACTGAGCCTTGCGGTACCCCACTAGTCACTGCCTGCCATTGTGAAAAGGACCCGTTTACTCCTACTCTTTGCTTCCTGTTTGCCAGCCAGTTCTCTATCCACATCAATACTGAACCCCCAATGCCGTGTACTTTAAGTTTGTATACTAATCTCTTATGTGGGACCTTGTCGAAAGCCTTCTGGAAGTCCAGATACACCACATCCACTGGTTCTCCTCTATCCACGCTACTAGTTACATCCTCGAAAAAGTCTATAAGATTCGTCAGACATGATTTACCTTTCGTAAATCCATGCTGACTTTGTCCAATAATTTCACCACTTTCCAAATGTGCTGCTATCCGATCTTTAATAACTGACTCTAGCAGTTTCCCCACTACCGATGTTAGACTAACTGGTCTGTAATTCCCCGTTTTCTCTCTCCCTCCTTTCTTAAAAAGTGGGGTTACGTTTGCTACCCGCCAATCCTCAGGAACTACTCCAGAATCTGAAGAGTTTTGAAAGATTATTACTAATGCATCCACTATTTCTGGAGCTACTTCCTTAAGTACTCTGGGATGCAGCCTATCTGGCCCTGGGGATTTATCGGCCTTTAATCCATTCAATTTACCCAACACCACTTCCCGGCTAACCTGGATTTCACTCAATTCCTCCAACTCCTTTGACCCGCGGTCCCCTGCTATTTCCGGCAAATTATTTATGTCTTCCTTAGTGAAGACGGAACCAAAGTAGTTATTCAATTGGTCCGCCATATCCTTGTTCCCCATGATCGACTCACCTGTTTCTGACTGCAAGGGACCTACATTTGTTCTGACTGCAAGGGACCTACATTTGTTAGGTCCCTTGCATCAGGGGAGTGGGTCTAATTTGGACAGCTCTCGCAAGCAGTGATGTTGGGTCTTTTGCTATAAGATTCTATAACTCTTGATTTTTTTCATCCACAATGGCACAATAACAAATCACAACTGTGCAGTGCTATGAAGGTCAGGAAGTATACTTAATGACATATGTTTGTGTGAAACTTCTGCTCATTAATGTGAAGGTTGGCAGTGCTAGGGGAATGAAATGCTATTATAAATTATCCCTCAGCGCTGTCGTTCCTCGCTTTCATCAGTACAAACATTGCAAAGAAAACACACAAAGAAAATGTACGTCTTACCTAGGAGTAGTCACTACAAAATAACTGTTCCATCTTCAGGCTGTAACGTTCCTATGTTGATTCAAACAAGTCTTTATTGGATGCAAGCCTGCAGAGCAACGCTGAGCCAAGAGTAATTAGCAGCAAGTTGGCTCTCTCGGTGTGGATAATTTGTCTGGTAAATCAAAGGATGTCAGTGTGGCCCAGCTGAAGATGATCCACGGAGGTTAGAACAGAGGATAGTTGCATTAAGTGGAAGAAACTTGGATTTCATGCCACCCTTGGAGCACAGTGCAGAGACTGGAAGGCCATGATGGAAAGTGCTCCTTCCAACAGCATGATCTGCTAAATTTCACACTGCTTGTGTCTATAGTTACTTCATCCTGCTGCTTTCTGATAATCAGGTTCAAGGACTGAAGCGATAATCTGCTTAAATGGTTAGTTGTAATGTATTGATCGCGAGCAGCATAGTGGCTCAGCGGTAGAGTTGCTGCCTTACAGCCCCAGAGACTTGAGTTCGACCCTGGCTACGGGTGCTTGTCCATACTGAGTCTGAACATTCCCCCTGTGGCCCTCGTGGGTTTTCTCTGGGTGCTTCGGTTTCCTCCCACACTGCAAAGACATGCAAGTTTGTAGGCTAATTGACTTGGTATAATTGTAAATTGTCCCTAGTGTGTGTAGGATAGTGTTAGTGTGTGGGATCGCTGGTCGACACAGACTCAGTGGGCTGAAGGACTCGTTTGTGTGCTGTAAACTAAACTAAACTAAACTAAACTAAAACTAAAAATAGGCAATCAGGTATGTTTACTGGTCGGAGAGTGACTGGAGTTCTTAAAGTTTGGACCACGGGGCTGAATCGTACAGTTTGACTTGCTGCCACAGTTTGCTAGTTTTGGTTAGGTGCTGTGAGAGGGCCAATTTCAAATGGACTTCACTCAATGATTCAATGATTCAATTATATTTTTTCGTCACATGTAAGCTTCTGTATCTTCTGCCTGACAGGACCAGGGAGAAGAAGGAATAACTCAGGTGGGACAAGTCTTTGATTTTCCGAGGCAGCATGAAGTTGAAGACGGAGTCAATGGTGGGGAGACTAAGCTATGTCCACAATTCTTGGGTCCCCAATTCCTACCTGATAGGATGCTTTCTAGGGTGCATCGGTAGAGGCTTGAGTGAGTCCATTGGAGACATGCGGAATATCTTCAGTTCCCAAGGTAATAAAGGTGTGGAGCACCTTCTTGGTTGTTGCCTCAATAATAATAATAATAATAATAATCTTTATTTATATAGCACTATTCAACAAAACCAGTATTTGAACCAAAGTGCTTTACAGAGATTGATTAAATTAATTGAACAGATCAAATGTCAATATATCCATACAAAACAAAAAAGAGGAAAAAGAAAAAAAGAAAGAAAAAAAGACACAGTACAGTACACTATAGAAATCAACATGAAACGTCCCCCACAGCAGAATTCACTGTGAGGGAAGGCAATTGTAGGTGGTCCACAACTATATTGGCAATATTAACACCTAGGAACTTGAAGGTCTCAACCATTTCCAACAAGATGTCCGTGAGCTTTGAGGCACAGGAGATCAAAGACAATGGACCATTGCTGGACAGAAGCATTGTGGTGGTTGCATGAGAATCTTACACAAACCTCAGAGAGCCATAGCATGGAAACAGGCCCTTTCATCCACCAAGTCCACACCTAGGCATCACCCACCCATTTTACGCTAATCTTCCATTAATTCCTATTTATTTTTGTTCAGTTCCTCTCCTCCGCCACCCCAGATTCTACCAATTACCCACACTCCAGGGGGACTTTACTTTGGTCAGTTAACCTGCCAAACACAGTTCTTTGGAATGAAGATGTAATCCAGAGAAAAACCACGGGGTCACTGGAAGGATGTGGAAACTCCAGGCTAACTACACTCGGGGTCAGAATAGAACTGTGGGGCAAGTACCTCTATTAGCTGTTACCTGCTGCAGATCTTTTGTGTAGGAAGGAACTGCAGGTGTTGATAAGCACACAAAATGCTGGAGTAACTCAGCAGGTCAGGCAGCATCCCTGGAGGAAAGGAATAGGGTGTCTGAAGAAGGCTTCCAACCCAAAACATCACCTGGGTGATTGCTGCTCGGTGCAGGCCTGGTGGGTCGAAGGGCCCATTTCGATGCTGTATCTCTAAAGTCAAAAGTAGAGCGTTGACTCCCCTTCAACTACGCGGGTTTTCAACAACCTTCTGCTGCTGCTCATTGTGCTCCTCTTCGTGCTGCACCAGCGACCCTTGTGGTTATGATGCCTCCTATTTCTGGAAACAGTGATTTCCATGCGATCACTTCCAACATTCAGATCCTGAAGTAACGAGCTTGCAAATGTAACTTCCATATCTGCAAAGATTTCCAAGAGCAAGTTCTAAGAACAAAATGTCCCCCCCTTCCTTCCTCCCCCCCCCCCCCCCCCCCCTCCCGCATTAGGGGACGGGGCCCAACTGGTCCCACCTGATCTAGTAAGTTCATAAATTCATGTCACAGGAGCAGAATTAGGCCATTCAGCCCATCGAGTCCACTCAATCATGGCTGATCTATCTTTCCCACTCAACCACATTCTCCTGCCTTCTCCCCATAACCCTTGACACCCTTACTAAACAAGAATCTGCTGATCTCTGCCTTACAAATACCCAGGGACTTGGCCCCCCACAGCCGTCTGTGGCAATGATTTCCACAGATTCACCACCCTTAGACCAAATAAATTCCTTCTCATCTCCTTTCTTAAGGTATGACCTTTTATTCTGGTCCTAGACTCTCCCACTAGTGGAAACATCCTCTCCTCATCCTCTCCTCATCCACTCTATCCAGGCCTTTCATCTTCGGTAAGTTTCAATGGGGGCTCCCAGATTCCTCTGAATTCCAGCGAGTACATACCCAGTACCATCAAATGCTCAACATACATTAACCCAATCATCTCCAGGATCATTCTCATAAACCTCCCCTGAACCCTCGCCAGTGCTTGCAACTCCTTCCTTTGATTATGGGCCCAAAACTGCTCACAAATCCAGTCTGGGCTGTGCCTTCTAAAGACTCAGCATTACATCCCAGTTTTTATACTCTAGTCCTCTTGAAATAATGTCAACATTGCATTTGCCTTCCTTACGGCCGATTCAACATACAAATGGCAGTGCTGGCTCAAAGGGCCGAATGGCCTACTCCTGCACCTGTTGTCTATTGTCTATTGTCTATTAACCCTTTTGGAATTCTACACCAACACTCTCAAGTCCCTTTGCACCCCTGACTTCCATTCAAGAAAGCTGTCTCAACTTAAAATCTACCACTAATATTAATCTTAATGAGTTATTATCTAATTAAAATTGGCAAAATATCTGCACCAAGATACTGCTCACCCTTTGATTATTGATATCTGACATTATATTGAACGTATTTAATCCCTTAAAGTGGAGTAAAAATTCAAATCTAAAACGATAGCTTAAAACCGGTTGTTCTGAGGTAAGTATTGTGTTCCTTGTGAATTATGGCTGGTGTAAATCAACCATCATTGTATTGGAGCCACAAGTGCCTGCAGAAGCTTGAATCTTGAGAGAGGGAAAGAAAGAAACAGTTGGAAGAATGCAATCGGTCAGGCAGTATCTGTGGAGAGAAATAGCCAGATGACATTCCAGGTCGGGACCCTTCTTCAGCTGGAGTTATTGTTACCGCCTTACAGCGCCAGAGACACAGATTCATTCCTGCCTACGGGTGCTTGTCTGTACGGAGTTTGTACGTTCTCCCCGCGACTGCATGGATTTTCTCCGATATCTTCGAATTTCCCCCCACACTCCAAAGACTGACAGGTTTATAGGTTAATTGGCTTGGTATAAGTGTAAAATTGTCCCGAGTGTGTGTGGGATAGTATTAGAGTGCGGGATCGCTGGTCGGTGTGGACTTAGTGGGCTGAAGGGCCCGTTGCCGTTAAACTAAATAGGATCGCAGCAGATCGTAATTCCATCCTGAGCAAAATACAGTTGCAGACTTTGTTTGTTTGTGCGCATTGCTGTACATAGAGTCAAAGAGTCATAGTCATACAGCATGGAAATAGGCCATTCAGGCCAACTTGCCCATGCTGTCTAAGATGCCCCATCTACGCCAGTCTTACCAGCCCGCGTATGTCATTGTTACTTTTTTGCATATCTATCATTCATTGTTCTTTATCTCTACACATCATCGTCTATATCCCTCGTTTCCCTTATCCCCAACCAGTCTGAAGAAGGGTCTCGACCCGAAACGTCACCCATTCCTTCTCTCCAGAGATGCTGCCTGTCCCGCTGAGTTACTCCAGCTTTTTGTGTCTCCCTCCAAACCTTTCCTATCCATGTACCTGTCCAAATATATTTTAAATGTAGTTTTCATACCTGCCTCAACTACCTCATCCGGCCGCTCGTTCCATATGCCCACCACCCTTGGTGTGAAAACGTTGCCCCTCAGGATACTAATGAGCCTTTCCCCTCACACCTTCAACCTAGGTCATCTGGTTCATTGCAGTCCGGGTTGCATTTACTGTTGCTTCTATTTCTAGTTTATTATGAGAGAGTTACATAACTGACCTGCAACAAAACTTCAAGAACCAGTAATTGGGACGACTTTTGCTCATTGCTTTGACACCGTTTCAGCAAAGTCGGGAATCTTGGTGCTGGAAAACATGAAAGAAAATGCCATGGCCATGTTTTGGCCTCTATCCACACATCTACAGTCTCACGAACACCATCAGTGGAAATAAAACCCTCAGTATTTGAACAGATCTTTGATTAATCATTTTATTGAAATTATGCTGTAACCTTTAATTATATTTTCTGCAGGAAAGATTAAGTTCTTGATAATGAGATGTAATATAATTTAAATTTTAATTAACTTGAGTGCTGGCTGCAAGAATTGTAAAATTGAATTTTTCAAAAATATGTTACTGGTTTTCCAATAAATGTTACTTGGGCAATAAGATTTAAAACAGCATGTAAAATATCTATGAAGTTCAAGGTTATACCTTTGCCAACCTCTATGTAACATCCTGCCTGTGAAATATCAACATTACCAACATTAATATGTGGCGTAATTGGCATTGAGTTAAATGCACGGTTCTTTGGGCTCCATGTCCCGATTTAATGTAAAACATTTACATTTAGTACATTTGGCAATGATTCTCTGCTGTTGTCTGAAAAATTATTGTTGGGGGAAAATTTTGTGAGAGGCAGAAACTATAGTGACGTCTAAAAAGCTTTTAGATAGATGGATCTACAGTTGGCGACGGTGGCACAGCGGTAGAGTTGCTGCTTTACATCGCTCGCAGAGCCGGAGACCCAGGTTCAATCCTGACTACGGGTGCTGTCTGTACGGAGTTTGTACATTCTCCCCGTGACCACGTGGGTTTTCTCCGAGATCTTCGGTTTCCTCCCACACTCCAAAGACGTACAGGTTTGTAGGTTAATTGGCTTGGTGTATGTGTAAATTGTCCCTCGTGTGTGTAGGATAGTGTGAATGTGTGGGGATCTGTGGTCAGCATGGACTCGGTGGGCCAAAGGGCCTGTTTCCACGCTGTATCTCTAAACTAAACTAAACTAAACTAAACAAAATAGACACATGGATATGCAAAGAATTGAGGGATGTGGATCAAGTGCAGGTAGATGAGATTAGTTTATCTTGCCATTATGATCAGTGCAAAAATTAAAAGTCAAAGAGCCTTTTCCTGTGCTGTAGTGTGTTCTATGTTTATACCTAGATCAGGCACGTGAATTGCAATAAGCAAGGAACCCGAATCAATTGATTATAGGATACCAAGTTTATGTTGTCTGCATAGTTTTGTGATTGCTCCTGGTGTTCTTCAATACATTAGCATGAGATTGTGACAAAACCAGAGCGTAGCTACATGGATCCAGAAGTAATGCAGGAGGAAAATACAATGAAGTCACTGGAACTGTCAAGTTCACCGGAACCACCAAGTGCCATCATTTCATCAGTTATAGGAGCAGAATCAGACCATTTGGACCACCAAAGCTACTCCGCCATTAAATCATGGCTGATCTATCTTTCCGTCTCAACACCATTTTCCTGCCTTCTCCCCATAACCCTGATACCCTTGCGTGTGAACGAGATACTGTCTGTGTGGAGTTTGCATTTTCTTCCTGTGACTGCGTGGATTTCCTCCGCTTGCTCGGGTTTCTTGCTACATCATAAGACATGCAGGTTTGTAGGTTAATTGGTTTGTATAAATTGTCCCGAGAGTGTAGGAAACAAAATAGGATAACATAGAACTAGTGTGAATGGACGATCGCTGGTCGGTGTGGACCTGGTGGGCCGAAGGTTCTGTTTCCACGCTGCATCTGTAAACTAAACTAAACCATGTCCACATCTGTGTGATATACCGACTGCGAGCTGACTGTCTTTAGATGTTTCTTAAGAGGCACAGCATGGAAACAGTTCTCTGAACTGTACCATTTAAAAAAAAAATCAAACATATTTATTCAAATATTAAAATTTTATATACAGTACAGTATAACACAAAACGGAACCCTCCACCATAATACACGACAAACAATTAATGATTGCCTTAATTAATTAATTATTAACAATTAATGAGTGTGCCTGCTGGGGCATTCACAAATCTGGCTAAATGAACACTCGGGTTCTATCGCACAACGGTTGTGGCCTGCGTTTGGGCCAGAGCCCAGGGGATAAAGCTCGCCGCTCAGTTGTTGACAACCTCCTGGAGCACTGTGACGTAGTATGTATGCACGAGACATTCTTAGCGAAGCAAGACTTGGACAAACTCAATTCTCTCAATGACAACTTTCATGGGGCTGGGGAGTCTACAACTGACCTTGGCATGGGGATAGGCAGAGGTAGGATACCAGGGGGTGTGGCTATTCTATGGAACAAGAAGCTTGACTCATCAGTAAATGCGGTTCGCCTTGATGCTGACTGGTGCATTGCAATACACTTTGCTCACAACGACAAGGAATTTGTTATCCTGTGAATTTGTTACACCCTATGAATGCCATCAGAATGAGGATGAATATTTAACTAGGCTTGCTTTCATCTATTATTTTATTCAAAATAATTATTTAATATGTCATTGGGATATGAATGCAGATATCTCAGATGGGAACTCATTATTTGCCAATCATAAGGCTAGATTCGGTCAAGATAATAATTTAATATTGTCAAGCAAAGTGCTTTTACCTACAGGCAGCTATACTTATATTAGTGAGGCCTGGCACACAACATAGAAACATAGAAACATAGAAATTAGGTGCAGGAGTAGGCCATTCGGCCCTTCGAGCCTGCACCGCCATTCAATATGATCATGGCTGATCATCCAACTCAGTATCCCGTACCAACCTGCCTTCTCTCCATACCCCCTGATCCCCTTAGCCACAAGGGCCACATCTAACTCCCTCTTAAATATAGCCAATGAACTGGCCTCAACTACCCTCTGTGGCAGAGAGTTCCAGAGATTCACCACTCTCTGTGTGAAAAAAGTTCTTCACATCTCGGTTTTAAAGGATTTCCCCCTTATCCTTAAGCTGTGACCCCTTGTCCTGGACTTCCCTAACATTGGGAACAATCTTCCTGCATCTAGCCTGCCCAACCCCTTAAGAATTTTATAAGTTTCTATAAGATCCCCTCTCAATCTCCTAAATTCTAGAGAGTATAAACCAAGTCTATCCAGTCCTTCTTCATAAGACAGTCCTGACATCCCAGGAATCAGTCTGGTGAACCGTCTCTGCACTCCCTCTATGGCAATAATGTCCTTCCTCAGATTTGGAGACCAAAACTGTACGCAATACTCCAGGTGTGGTCTCACCAAGACCCTGTACAACTGCAGTAGAACCTCCCTGCTCCTATACGCAAATCCTTATGCACATCATGGCTGGACCACTGTATTAGTACAGCTGATGCACATGCCTCATTGGGGTGTATGAGCATTCTGTACGGGGCAGCAATGACTGATCATATACCTGTTGCTATGACAATAAATGTTGAATACATTCCTGTGGTATCCAGAGATAGAAATAGCTTTAATACAGAAAAACTGGACTGGTCAACACTTACAAAGAAAGACATCCTAGCCTATTATGCCCATACAGATAAATCCTTAAGCAATATTCATCTACCTAAAGATGCAATAATATGTAGTAATGTTAATTGTAAGCATATGAAGCATATGAGAGATATCTGCTCCATGTATAATTATATAGTAAGCGCCTTATATGTAGGCAGTAAGCCCTACTGCAAGCATAAAAATAAGACACATAACATCAGGCCTGGCTGGAATAAGTATGCAGCTGAGTATCATACTGAAGTCCGTGAAGTCACCAAATCATGGGCTATGGCAGGTAGACCCAGACAGGGGCCTGTGTTTGTGTACAAGAAGCTCACTAATGCAAGGTATAAGTATGCTGTCCGCTTCATCTGTAAAAATGAGCAAGCTATGAGGGCTGATTCCATGGCTAAGAAGCTGCTAAGTAACAATGCTACAGATTTTTGGAAGGATGTGAGGGCTCTTAACAGTTGCAAAACATCTCTACCATGCACTGTAGATGGAATCTCCGGAACAGCTAATATCACGGAGTTATGGTGACAACATTATAGTACTTTATTCAACTGTGTCCAAGGTGACTTGTCTAGGATGGACAATATTGAGAGTAATTATTCAATGGTGATCATGTCACATGAGGTATATCATGCCATGAACAAGCTGTCCCACAACAAAGCAAGTGGCTTGGATCATATTTCTGCTGAACATCTTAAGTATGCGAGTTTGAGGATAGCTCCTCTCCTTGCTATTTGTTTTACTGGCTTTATGATTCATGGCTTGTTACCAGACTCAATGTTGTCTGTTCTGTCAGTGCCGGTCATTAAGGACAAAGCTGGTAAAGTAGGCAGCCTAAATAATTACAGGCCCATAGCTTTTGCCAGCATATTGTCAAACGTTTTAGAATGAGTTCTGCTGGATAGAGTAAATGAGTTTGTTAACTCCACAGATAACCAGTTTGGCTTTAAAGCTAAACATGGCACTGACATGCATATATGCCCTAAAGGAGATTGTAAACAAATATAGAGGCAAAAACTCTTCAATCCTTATGTGCTTTATTGTTGCTTCCAAAGCCTTTGATCGTGCTAATCACAGAAAGCTGTTTGTTTAAAATGAATCAAAGAGGGGGTGTCTAAATACATTGTTAGAATTCTGGCCTACTGGTATGCCCACCAGACTATGCAAATAAAATGGGGCAATAGGGTCTCAGCCCCATTTGGGGTTAGCAATGGGGAATTTTATCCCCATTCCTTTTTAATCTTTATATTGATGATCTGTTCAAACAATTGGAAGCATGTAACACTGAGTGCATGATTGGTAATATTTTAGTGTATGCAGATGATCTTGTGGTCTTTAGTCCATCTAGCACTGGTCTCCAGCAGCTCTTTACTATATGTTCTGTGTATGGTGTGGAACATGATATTAAATATAATGCTAGTAAGAGTGCTGTTATGATCTGTAGAACCAAAGAGGATAAATGTTTAAAATTTCCTGATTTTAAATTGTCTGACAATAATCTTAGTGTCTGCAATAAGGTAAAATATCTAGGGAATTTAATTACAAAACAAATGACAGATGATGAGGATATTTATAGGCAACGACACATGCTGTATGTACAGGCGAATATTCTCTTGCATAAATTTGGTGCGTGTGCAGATGTGGTGAAGATGTCGCTATTTAGAGCATACTGCACACCACTCTACACTGCGCACCTGTGGTCGAACTGTGGAAAGACAAGTTTGCAAAGACTAAAGGTGGCATATAACAATGCCATGGGAACACTGCTAATTCTAAGAAATCACATGTACAAATTCATCTGCAGGATAAATGACTCGAAAAATGTCATTATTGTGGCCTTGTCAAACCTTAGGTTTGGCACTACACGCTACAAATCCCAGTTGTGGAGACAATGGTATCGTTGTCTCGTTGTAGGACATTGATCATTCTTTTATTCTGAATTTTAATTCATGTATTGTGTTTTTTTTTAATATATAATTTATGATGCTTTTATAAGTGATATACAAAGATGTTATATGTATTTTATGATGTTTTTTATATGCAATACATTTTTATGTAATGTTGCCCCTTGTCTGGACCTTGAGTCCGAAATAAAGTTTATTATTATTATTATTAATATTATTATTCAACTTTCTTACATTCATTATCAAGGATGCATTCAACCCCCCGCGGTGCCCAGAAGTTTCGGTAATCCCCCAGGGCACCCGTGGACAGCACATTGTCCCCCTCATCCGGGCACGGACTTAACCCCGGAAAAGGGGCAGGCAGCCGGCTCGGACAGAGACCTCTTCCGCCTGGCACCATGACTCACGGAAAGCCAGCCCTATGAGCAACACAACCAGGACTTCCTTGGTCCTACCCTCTCCCCTACTCACACTGTGTCTGAAGATGAGGATGGTGGGTGAGAAGTACAGCCAGAAGGCAAGTAGCAGCCCCTTTAGATAATGGAACAGGGGCTCTGGTTGTTAATGCCTTCCACAACATCGCTGACTGATTAGCTCAAACAATCCAGATTACACCTTCACAATTTATCCTCAAACTGATGCACAGTGGGATTGATCGACCGACCGACCGGCAGAGCAGCCGATTGATTGATCGATTGATTGAAAGTTACAGCATGGCAATAGGTCCTTCTGCCCACTGAGTCCATGCTGACCATCGATCACCCTCACACACTTGTTCTGTGTTATCACACTTACATATCACACTCCCTGCACACTCGCGGCAATGTTACAGACGGCAATTAACCTACAACCTGCACGCCTTTGGGATGTGGGAGGAAACCGGAGCACTGGAAGGAAACCCACGCGGTCACACAGAGAACACGCACGGTACCAGCTGGCCACTCTTGTCCCGCCCTCTACCTTTGCTGCCACAATACAGAAGAGGTTAATGAGTTTCTTCTGGGGAGATAAGAAGCGCTAGGTTTCTGCAGCAGTCCTGTGTCTCCCGTTAGAAGAGGGCGGCCAGTTGTTGGTATGCATGCGTACCCAGGGGGCGGGTCTCTGCCTCAGGGCCCTGCCAGGGGTACATTATAATGATTGCCTGATGCAATGTGACATTTGAACGTTTTTGTACCTTTGGGCAAACTGTTCAATGCAATTATTGAATAAAGTCCTTGGAAGGGCAAAACAAAAAGGAAGAACATGCAAACTGCAAACAGAGGTCAGGCCATGGTTTTGCAATCAAGATTTTGCAAGCCTTGGATTCACATCTTGACACATGTGGACACCAGCAGCGATTCAAGTAGATGCATCAATCTTGCTCACTGACACACCTTTCAGTTTCTTTGAAAGGACGTGATACACATTAGGAGGCAGCATGACCTAGAAGATGGTGGGGGGTGGTGGGGTGGGGGGGGGGGGGGGGGGTGGGGGTTCAAGTGGGGTGGTGGGGAGAGGGATGGCTAAGGGAGGGAGGACAATCAAGGGAGAGTTGGGCCAAACCCATGGAGGACAGATTGTTGGCCATTATGAACTTATTTCTTCCTCTTTCTCCTTCCCTCTTCTGACCAGAAGAAGCCCTGCTAGGGACTGACATGCAGCTTACTTCAAATTGCCTGCACCAGCATTGAGTTGGGTCACAAGCTGAATGCGAGAATCATTTCTCTGCACTGCATTCTCTTCTTATCTACTTGGAGGAATTGTGCAAATCCATTTGCAAATATGGCCTCGGTGCAACTCCACCAATGTTCTTGAGGAGCAACGTGGAGACACATGGAACTGCGGGTGCTAGATGCTAGAGACCCAACTCAATGCTGCTGCTGCTACCGGGGAGTCGGAGGCTCCAACGACAGGTCTGTGGACGGCAGCACCAGGAGCCCGCGGGTTCCTGGAGGGAGACCGCTTTTCAGGGCTCTCGCAACGGCGACTTCCCCCGCCCGAGTTGCAGGGTTGAAGAGCTCCTGGAGCGGGGCCTGACATCACCGCCCCGCGCGGCTTGGAATGGCCGCGGGACTCTGCGAGCGCACGCCGGGGGCTCTAACACCAAGACCCGGTGTGCGACCTCGCACCACCCGGCGTGGCTTTAATGGCCGCGGGACAATCGCCATCGCCAGCCGGGGGCTTTGACTTTGACTCTGACATCGGGGGGGGGGGAGAGTGCAGTGGAGAGATAAGTTTATTAGGCCTTCCATCACAGCGATGTGATGGATGTTTATGTAAATTATGTTGTGTCTTGGGTCTATGTGTTTGTAATGTATGGCTGCAGAAACGGCATTTCGATGGACCTCAAGGGGTCCAAATGACAATTAAATGTATCTTGTATCTTGTATCTTGTTGATCATTGAGCAAAACACAAAGCGCTGGAGGAGTTAAAAGGATCAGGGAGCATCTATGAAGGGAATGGACAGGTGATGCTTCTGGTCGGGTCCCTTCCTCAGACAGGAAGGGGCTCATGTTGTCGACCTCCCCATGGTGAGCCCTGTCAACTGACCTCAGTCAGGTGAATGACAACGCACAGAGACAGCAGCAGTGCAGCAGCTTGGCGCCAACCCAAAGCATGCGCCCTTTTTAGGGCGGGCACCTACGGATTTCAAACCGGATGGAATCACCCCGCAGCAGACATCTGCTGCCTCAAACGCAAGAAGAAGAAGATCAGACTGGAAACTATTTTCCTTACCGGTATTGAAAAGGCCCAAAGCGACAATTGAAGGAAATTTCAGAGTCCGATTTTACCCGACATTTCAATTAATTGAGTTACAACAACAAAATTGGCCAGGCTGCACGCTACGGCCTGAGTTGATCATAGCCTTTTATTTTGCAACAATTAGTGAGCAACTTATTGCTGTTTCAACTTTGCAAAAGGACATACTGTGCTGGGAAAACAGATTAAAAAAATAACAAATCCTGGTCTCATTAACTACTGGAAACTAAGGACAGGGCAATGAATCTACATTTGTTTAATTCTTTTTATTTTGAACAATCATAGAAACATAGAAACATAGAAAATAGGTGAAGGAGTAGGCCATTCGGCCCTTCGAGCCTGCACCGCCATTCAATATGATCATGGCTGATCATATTGAATCGGAAAGGTTGCCTCATTAAATTGATTCCTGGAGGCTGAGCAGGTTGAGGGTGTGCAATAAAATGGGAACGGTAAAGACTTCTCCGTAATAAATGTACAGAGAGATGGTGAACTATGATGAAAAACATTAATTCTGAAGAATGAATCTTGGGATTAAACTAATTGAATTAATCCAGTAGAATGAATCTAAATTAAGGGTTTGAAGAAGGGTCCTGGCCCAAAACGCCACCCATCCTGTTTCTCCAGAGATGCTGCCTGACCCTCTGAGTTACTCCAGCCCTTTGTACCTATCTTTGGTGAAATATGATGGTTGGCTTTAACAGTGTAGGATTTGAAGAGTCCAGAATGAATGGTTTTGAAAGGTATTTTGCCCTTCACCTTTTTCACTCGCCACAAACAATTGTCTGAGATATTCTTCCAAAAAAGATCAGGTGTGTCAAAGGGGCCAAAAGTTAGTTTGCCAGCAGGGTTACTGTGATATTGCCTGATACAATTCCCTGCATGCAACGCGGGTCAAAAGAATCATGGACAGGGCACGGTGCCCATTAGTTTGCAGATTTTTGGGTCAAGATTTGTGACTAAAACACAAATAGCATAAGCCACATTCTGTTTCAAGTTCAGGAACAGGGTGGAACAGTGGCACAATGGTAGAGTTGCAGCCTTACAGCGCCAGAGACTCTGGTTTCTGAGAGACAGTTTGTGCTTGTACGTTCTCCCTGTGACTGCGTGGGTTTTCCCCGGGTCCTCTGACTTCCTCCCACATTTCGCTTCTGTAAATTCTAAAATTGTCCTCAGTGCGTACGTTAGAATGAGTGTATGGGTGAACATTGGTCGGCGTGGTCTCAGTAGGCAGAAGGGCTTGTATCTCAACACTAAACTAATTACAGAACTTCAAGTAAACTGTTCTTGTGCTTTATCCCAATTTTGTCCAAATAACAATGTGTTTGATTCTTTGTGGTGGCATTTACTTCTTTATCTGAAAGAAAAAACGTGGCTTCATAGAATCCCGTGAGAATTTGAAAAATAAATTATGGGGAAAGCTGTAAAAAAGTGACAAGCATTTAGTCCAGTGAATCAAAAAAATGTTGCGATCAAAATTACATTTCTCATTTCAATTACTGAGCAAGTAAAAGCAATTAATTGGTCAAGGAAAGTGAATTATATCTGCAGTCTAAGGGTAAGAACTGTGAGTCCCCGCTGACTGTACTTAATGTTAAAAGACATGCATTGAAAGGGTGGATTTTACCGTAAAATTTCAAGTTGAGATAGATCGAGGGATTATCCCAAGACACAAACTAGACCACCCTCTTCTAGTTGTGAAACACTGAATGAAAAACTAATCTGTTCACAGCAGGCAGGTTAGATATTTGAATGTCATAATAAAAGTATTTGAAAAGGTATTCAGATTCAGATTCAAATTCAGATTCAGAAAACTTTATTGTCTGTCGTAACAGAAAATCTTCTTTGACGTGGCTCAACATACAGACAGGACAATGTACTGATAAGCAGTCATACAACACAGATTTCTGCGAGCACACACAGTGCGTATCGATCTTAAAAGCAAATATAAAGATTAAAAACTGTAAAAATAGACAAGATAAAAGTTGTGGATACGTGTAAAGTGACAATGCGTCAGGGTTAATTTGTCCATTGTTCATTTTTTATTTAAGCTGTTTATGGCAATGGGTATGAATGAGTTTTTGTGGATGTTTTTCTTGGATAGGGGGACTTTATAATATTCACTTGAACCCCATGTGGTTGAGTTATTCACACCTTAAGTTTAGGATATTGGAGTCCTGTTTACCAACTGTTCTTCCTGACTACCATTGTCACATACCAATTCTTCACCCAACCTTAACAACTATTTGCTTCCTTCTTACTTCTTATAAGGTCCTTCAGGAATGAAGATGGCATACCTCCATTTTGATTTAGTTGGTTCTGAGGTGGTGCATGAGGCTAATGTAAGAACCACAGACTCTTGCACTCATGAGCCAAAGATGGTGGCTGGCAGTTTAGTTTGTGGGGCTGTGCACTCTTTCCACTGCTTACATAGGACCTTTGCTAACTCCCAATGTATGGCTAAGTTCTCAATACTATCCAGAATAATCTTCCTTTGCTTTGAGCTGTAATAGACCATAGGTTCCAAGGAGTCAGTGGAGAGCTTCAATGTTCTTTGAGCACATCTTTGAACAATTTAGTGTTTAATTGCTGTAAATTAATGGCCGTTTAAATCAGCTTGCGAGTGGGATTTTGTGGAACGCGATGGTTTGGAACGTTGCCATTGCAGTGGATTTGAAGCCCTTATGGCATTAAGATACTGCGGGATCGAATGGGCCCCCAAGTCAGCTACTCGCAACATAACATTTTGTATAAAGGGATCTTGAGAAACACTTTTTAATGTAAAAATAAACAACTTGTCCCCTACATAAGATCCACTTATGTCGGCGGTCGCAGCTTTAGAGGATGATTTTTAATCTACTATAGTAATTAAATAATCCAATTTAGTTTAAAAATAGCTGCAGCAAACGAACCTCACAGCGATTTTTCATCAGCAACTAGGCAGGCTAAACAACCTTGATTTCAATACCCGAGAGAAAATCACGTTTTAAACTCGCCCCCTCTCAAAGGCGCCAAAGTCGCGCACACGAGCAGCGGCAGAACTGCAGCGCCACTGAAGGTAAGTTTTGCAACATACCGATACAGTATGGCTCCAAACCCAAGAGTCAAGAGTATTTTATTGTCATATGTCCCAAAATGGAACAATGAAATTCTTACTTGCTGCAGCACAACAGAGATGTAAACATAGTACTCTGTAAACACCATGATAAACATGAAACAAGAAGTTCAATACATAAAAACAAACAATAATAATGTAATGGCAAAAATAATAAACGATGCCCCCAGGTCCATGTAGTTTGGAGCTTAGTTGGAGGTTTTAGTATTTAGTAGCCTGATGGTTATCACACTCATCTAGTGCCCTTTGAAATGGCCCTAATTTCAGGTGTCAATTAGGTATTGGTAATAAAAGCTGAATACACCATTTCACCTCCATTCAGCAGATGAGGCAAATTAACTGCAGTCCTCAAAAAATCACTCCAGTTGAAAAACAGACTTTACCGAACTTTTTTCACACAGAGAGTGGTGAATCTCTGGAACTCCCTGCCACAGAGGGTAGTTGAGGCCAGTTCATTGGCTATATTTAAGAGGGAGTTAGATGTGGCCCTTGTGGCTAAGGGGATCAGGGGGTATGGAGAGAAGGCAGGTACGGGATACTGAGTTGGATGATCAGCCATGATCATATTGAATGGCGGTGCAGGCTCGAAGGGCCGAATGGCCTACTCCTGCACCTAATTTCTATGGTTCTATGTTTCTAAAATGAGCATCTGACTTGGATCCTATGTCATATTTCCTACCAAGTCCTTAAAGCTTGAAGCAAATTCTATTTGTGACTAATTGAGCATTCTACTTTAATTATACAGTAGATCTGAATTCATTTTACCACGTCTGGAAACATGCCAAGCTGCTCATTTCTGAAGACTTCCAGCCAGCTGCTTCAGTATTTACATTAAGAATTGTCTCTTCATCTTGCACATGCTCATTTAGTTCTGCCGTTCAGTCAGATGAGATGTTAGATTCTTTGCTAAACTATCAATAGCGCCATTCCGTCAAAAGTTAATGAAGCTTCAATTGCATTGCTGTTCAACACCTCCAGCACTTGGATTATACTCTTTCAAAGGATTTGCTGTACAATTTTTATTCTGGAGATTCATTTTGTATATAAAATGTATCCTTTAATCATTTTCAATCACCAAGACACACGGCACCGAAAGTGGTCCTTTAGTTCATCTCATCCATGCTGACCAAGATGCTCCATCTACACCAGTCCCATTGCCTGCCTTTGGACCGTATCCCTCTAAACTTTTCCTATCCATGTATCTAATTTAACGGTGGCACAGTGGTAGAGTTGCTGCCTTAGAGCGCTTACAGCGCCATAGGCTTGGGTTCGAACCTGCCTACAGGTACTTGTCTGTATGGCGTTTGTACGTTCTCTCCATGCCCTGCGTGGGTTTTCCTCCGAGAACTTCAATTTCCTCCCACCCTCCAGGTTTGTCTTGGTATAAATGTAATAAATAAATAATTCCCGCAAACAACAAACTGGGAACAAAAAAAACCTGTTTAATTGACTTCTTTAAGAAGAGTTTAAACTGATAAATAAAACTGGAACTCACCCAATTCTAGAATCTATATCTATTTATGAAGATGGTGAGAAATTAAAGAATACATAAACTTTCATTATATTTTGAAATATTTATGGAAGTGAATTACAAAGCTCATACATAAAATTATTTTTTATCTGCTTGGGAGATTGTGAAACAGTAATTATGGCTTTGCCTGTGATTTTGAAACTCCAATTGTACCTCATGCACTAATGTATAAGCTTTTCAGGAGAGATTAATTCCTACATCACTTAGATTCGCATCAGTGTATGTGATTTCTTCTTATTCTATTTGAAAAGGACCGGTTTTGGATAGGGTTTAAAGGGATATGGGCCAAACGCAGACAGGTCAGACGAGTGTAGATGGGACATGTTGGTCTTTGTGGGCAAGTTGGACCAAAAGGCCTGTTTCCAAGCTGTATTACTCTGACTAAAATGTGCTGTGTCAATCACTATGGAGGAGGCTATATCACCATTTAGGTTTGCAGAATAATTATCCATGCACAGACATGTCTAGTTCTTATCAGTCTCTGTGCAATAACAGTGACTGTTGACGTTGCCCTGCAATTATGGCCTAAAATTGTTCTGTGAAATCAGGCCCTTCTTTTGCATTGAAAAAAATGAAATGAAGAACACAGATATCTTTTGTTATTATAAGTGTTTTTTTTTAATGTGAACCTTGCCTTCAAACGTTGACTTACAATCTTCCTTTGAAACTTCTTTAAGACTTTGGAATTTAGAGGTACAGTGCAAAAACAGGCCCCATACCCTAACATTATTTTGCACACTAGGGACAATTTACAATTTTACCAAAGCCACTTAACCTATGTCTTTGGGATGTGGGAGGAAACTGGACCATCTGGTGAGAACCCAGGCTGTCACAGGGAGAACATACAAATTCCATACAGACAGCGGCCACAGTCAGAATCAAACCCTGTCGTTGTAAGGCAGCTGCTCTACTGCTGGGCACTGTGCCGCCCCAAAGATTGCAAGATATCTTTGTATCTATGCAGCTTCTCTGTAGATGTGCTCTGTGTTGTCTATGGCATTCAATGAAACTGAACGAACATAAAGTTGTATTTACCATCAGAAGTTGAACTGGGTGGAGTGTGCAGTCTGAAGAAGGGTCTTGACCCGAAACGTCACCCATTCCTTGTCTTCAGAGATGCTTCCGGTCCCGCTGAGTTACTCCAGCTTTTTGTGTCTATCTTTGGAGTATGAACCCTGCTTTCCAAAATAGGAAGAAGATTTTAATGCCACACATAATTAGTTGGAGTGGAGTGCCAGAATTAAAGGATTGTACATATAAAAGGTCTACTTCAATTGTTTTTGATGCCTTGTTCATTAAAAAAAGACATTTAATTAATAAGCCTTTGGAAAGATAAAGTCTTTTAAAATTAGCAAGCCATTACAACGTGGAATTTTTTTTTTTAAACCTTGTTATAGTATAAAAACTCATTAATTTAAAAAGTATTTTTTTTATCATTTTGCCACATGCAAATGGCTTCCTACATTTTATTGCATTTTATTAAATGTTTTAAAACAATTTAAAGTGTTTTTAAAAGTTTGCAAGCTTGTGTAATTTGTGCTCACTCAGTTTGATCCAGGGATTCAGATTCAGATTCAGATTCAAGTTTAATTGTCATTGTCAGTGTACAGTACAGAGACAACGAAATGCATTTAGCATCTCCCTTGAAGAGCGACATAGCAAACGATTTGAATTTAGAAAAAAATAATAAGTGTCCGTGGGGGGGGGGGGGGGGGTGATTGGCAGTCACCGAGTCACCGAGGATATGTTTTATCCTCCTAAAATCAAAAGAGAAAATGCTGGAAGCACTCAGCAAATCAGGCAGCATCCGTGGAAAGAGATTCAGGGAGAATGTTTCAGTATGAAAACCCTTCATTAGAACTGGGAAAAGAGAACATGACAGGGCGGCACGGTGGCGTAGCGGTAGAGTTGCTGCCTTACAGCAGCAGAGACCCGGGTTCGATCCCAACTATGGATGCTGTCTGTACTGTACAGGTCGCAGGGAGAACGTACAGAACTTGTACGTTCTCCCTGCGACCTGCATGGGTTTTCTCCGAGATCTTCAGTTTCCTCCCGTACTCCAAAGACGTATAGGTTTGTAGGTTAGCTGGCTTGGTGTAAATGTAATTTGTCCCTCGTTTGTGTAGGTTAGTGTTAATGTGCAGAGATCGCTGGTCGATGCGGGCTCAAAGGGTCTCCGCGCTGCATCTCTAAATTAAATAAAAACTAAACAGGAGGAATGGATAGGATAAAAGGACAATCTATGACAGGTTGAGTGCATGGTGGCCATGGAGATTAATTATAATCTGGTCAAATAGTTTAATGGGGACAACTAGAGGGTAATTTAAAAATGTCGTCGACATTATTTGTTGCACATAGCTGAACTCTGGAACATGCTCAACAAGCTAAACGCTGTTGATGGTGAGGAAAAAATTAGTGAGTTAATGTTACAAATGAATAACTCACAACAAAAATAGTCAATTCTCATGTATGACTTTAGAGTCAGGCAAGTATACATCACATTTTTTGTCTTCTATCAAATCATGATAAACTTCTTCAAAAATAAACGTCAAACCTAGTTATTTGTACAATATGACATTTCATATTGGTGGGAACAATATATTTATTTTAAAGAAAATTAATTCTGGCATATGATTCAGTCCCATATTGTTTGGAAGGTCAAAGGCTCCATTTAACATTGTCATCATACATACATAAATTAATAAGTTATAGAAACAGAATTAGGTCATTTGGTTCATCAAGTCTAATCTGCCATTCAATCATGGCTGATCTATCTTTCCCTCTCAACCCCATTCTCCTGCCTTCGCCCAATAGCCCCTGACACCCTTACTAATCAAGAATCTCTCAATCTCCGCCTTAAAAATATCCATTGGCTTGGCCTCCACAACCATCTGTGACTATGAATTCTACAGATTCACCACCCTTCATCAGTATTGATGACAATTTTCCTGTTCACTTTCTCTGGCCCATCACCCAGCCTACAAAGATCAAGTCACTGGCTGTATGAAACCCAATGACATTATCATGGTCCTTCCTTGAGCCACCTGATAGATGCAATAGCCCAGAAGGTATCAGTCCAAATACCTTTTAAAGTTGTTATAGTACCTGCCTCAACTATCTCCTCTGGTAGATTGTTCCATATACCCACCACCCTCTGGGTGAAAACCTATTAAATCTTTCCCCTCTCACCTTGACCAATGACCTCTGGTTCTTGATTTTCCTCTGGGTATAAGGATTCTGTGCATCTACCTTACATATTCTCCTCGTGATCTTATATACCTGCATTAGATTACCCCTCATCCTCCTGTGCTCCAAGGAGTGACATCCTAGGCTGCCCAATGTCCCCATATATCCCAGGCCTTCAAGTCCTGGCAACATCGTAAAGAGAATGCATTTTGAGAGATCAAATGCAAGAAGAGATAATACATTAAATTGCGGGGATTTTAGAAGTACTAACATAGAGGATGTTGAGGCCCAAGTTTACAGTTCCCTGAATGTGGCAAAGCAAGTAGGTATGGTGGTAAAGAAAACATATGACATGCGTGCTTTCATCCATTGGGGCATTGGGTACAGAACTTGGAAGACATGTTGCCTCTGAGTATAACTGGTTAGTCCACGCTTGGAGTATGTTGCACAAGTCTGGTTGTCCTTCTATAGAAAGCCAAAAGGAACCAACATCCATCATCAGCCCCAGATAACGAAGACCTGGATGTGACATGAAAATATCCCATTGAAATAAATGAGTGTGGCTTAAGACATCTAATTATTAGTTTGAAGTAAGGATTCACTGTAAGATGTTGTTTAAGCCTCTGTCCTGGGTAATTTTTGGAGGATATAAAGGCAGTACATGGAGCACAAATGCTGGAGGAACATGAACAATTAGGCCATTCGGTCCATCATGTCTACTCCGCCATTTAATCATGGCTGATTTATCTCTCCCTCCTAACCCTATTCTCCTGCCTTCTGCCCATAACCCCCGACACCCTGTCACCCGAGTTGATGGGCCAGAGTGTCCACTCCTTGTTGGGATGGTTCTATAAATCAAACTTCAGGGGTGAAAACTTCTCTTTACCTATGCATTGACAAACGTATGAGGAAATCAATTGCTTGATGTGTTTTGCTGCTGAAGGTAATAGAACCATATTTCAGTAGAGAGCAACATGCAAACATCACAGCCTTGCATGTGTAGAAGAGGCCATTTGGATGAATTAGCTTCCGCTCAACCACTATTAACTTCACACCACATTTCTGTTATCACTGTAAGCGGTGCAAACGCAATCGTAGAATTTTGAATGCAAATTGCGTTTAAAGGTCACAAGAGAGTCACGAGTATTTAATTGCCATATGTATCGTCAATGGAACAATTACATTCTTACCTGCGCACGCACCAGGGTCTCATCCATACCCAGCAACATTGCTCTCTCTCCCCATCCCCACACTCGCAACAAGGGCAGAGTCCCCCTGGTCCTCACCTTTCACCCCACCAGCCGGCAAATACAACACATAATCCTCCGCCATTTCCGCCACCTCCAACGTGACCCCACCACTCGCCACATCTTCCCATCTCCCCCCATGTCTGCCTTCCACAAAGACCGCTCCCTCCGCAACTCCCTTGTCAATTCTTCCCTTCCCTCCCGTACCACCCCCTCCCCGGGCACTTTCCGTTGCAACCGCAAGAAATGCAACACCTGTCCCTTCACCCCCCTCGACTCCATTCCAGGTCCCAAGCAGTCGTTCCAGGTGCGACAAAGATTCACCTGTATCTCATCCAACCTCATCTACTGCATCCGCTGCTCTAGATGTCAGCTGATTTACATCGGGGAGACTAAGTGGCGGTTGGGCGATCATTTCGCCGAACACCTCCGCTCAGTCCGCAATAACCTACCTGAACTCCCGGTGGCTCAGCACTTCAACTCCCCCATTCCCAATCCGACCTCTCTGTCCTGGGTCTCCTCCATTGCCAGAGTGAGCACCACCGGAAATTGGAGGAACAGCACCTCATATTCCGCCTGGGCAGCTTGCATCCTGATGGCATGAATGTTGAATTCTCCCAATTTTGCTAGCCCTTGCTGTCTCCTCCCCTTCCTTAACCCTCGAGCTGTCTCCTCCCATCCCCCTGCCCTCGGGCTCCTCCTCCTCCCTTTTTTTCCTTCTCCCTCTCCCCCCCCCCCCCCCCCCCCCCCATCAGTCTGAAGAAGGGTTTCAGCCCGAAACATCGCCTATTTTCTTTGCTCCATAGATGCTGCTGCACCCGCTGAGTTTTTCCAGCAATTTTGTGTACCTTCGATCTTCCAGCATCTGCAGTTCCTTCTTGAACACAGTCTTACCTGCTGCAACATAACAGGAAGTAAAGGTGATAACACACAGAAAAATATACAATAATCATTAAGGCAATAAATTAACAATCATTATAGTAGGTAATCATTGTAATGAAAAACCAATGACACCAGTGCAATAGAAGCCCGGACTACCAGACTGCTAAACAGCTTCCTGCCACAGGCTGTGAGGCTGCTAAACAGTCACTCTGTACTCACAGTCACCTGATTCTGCGGCTTTGCACTGACATTTTAATAACTCTGGCACTGGCCACTCAAATCAGCTGCCCTGGACATTTTAATGATTGTTTTTACTGTATTTTAATGTTGCTGTTTACCTGCTTTAAACTATTTATACTGTTTCGTCAGGGACTGGATTGTTTTTATTGTTATTATGTGTGAAATGTTTTAAGTTTCATGTGCGATGCTCCGGTATTCCCTGGGAAACGTCTTCTCATTTTGCACTGTGCAACTGTTGCTTTGCAAGATGACAGTAAAGGTCGATCGATTGATTGATTGATTGATTGATTGATTGATTGATTGATTGATTGATTGATTGATTGTGATTGATTGATTGATTGATTGACACAGTGCATAGAAGATCATAGTTGCTAAAGTTAATGCAGAGTAATGTTCAAGAGCCTGATGTTGCTGAGAAGAAGCTATTCTTGAGCCTTGTGGTACCAATTTTCAGGTTCCTGTACATTCTTCCCAGTGCGACAGGTCGCAGGTTCGATCCTGACTATGGGTGATGTCTGTAAGGAGTTTGTACGTTCTCACTGTGAGTGCATGGTGCTTCAGTTTCCTCCCACACTCGAAAGGAGGCCAGGTATGTTGTTTAATTGGCTTGGCATAACTGTTTTTTTATTTATTTTTATTTTTTTTATTAGAAGTACGGTAAGTTACAATAATACACAACACATAAGTCTTAATACATTTTTTGTACCGCTTCATTTTTTGAGCTTTAAGAAAAAGATAGAAGTAAAGGAAGTAAGGAAAGTGCGCAAGAGTCGTGAAGGTGCAGGAGAGTGTTGAGAAAAGAAAGACCCTTAGAAAAGCAGTTAGAGAAGGAAGTGAAGAAAGAAAGTAGACCCTCGAAAACAAGGAAAAAGAAAGGAGAAACAATCGCTCTATTATAACATTAAACTCCGCAGAAAGGGGACTAGCAACCAAGTCTGTTGTTGTTTTACCTCCCGTTACCAGATCCTGATACCATTTATTTATTTATTTATTAAATTACTATTGCACCTCGTGCTTGTAATAGGTCCAAAAACGTAGACCACGTCTTTTGGAAGTGGTCTGCTTTACCTGCTAAGAGGAATCTCATCTCTTCCAGATGTAGTGTTTCAAACATATTTGATATCCACATTTTTATTGTTGGTGTGGGCGCATTTTTCCAGAATTTAAGTATGAGCTTTTTTCCCATTAATAGCCCGTAATTGAGTAAATTCTTCTGAAACACGTTTAGTTCAGGGTTACCTTCCGATATTCCAAAAATGATCCATTCTGGTTTTGGTACCAGTTTTATTTTGATTAATTTTGTAAAGATATCAAATATTTCTGCTTGGTATAATTGTAAATTGTCACCTTGTATTCTTGTATTCTTGTATTCAAATGTTATTGTCGTTGCCTCACTTTGAGACAACGAAATGAATTTTCCGTACAGCAGTATCGTTAAAAAAAATCACAAGAAAAATAATAAAATAAATAATAAATAAATAATTAAACATATTAAAAATAAAATTGAAATTGAATTAAAAATTTAACAAAAGCACAAACACAGAAAGTCCACAACACAACATAACATAAATGGCACCCAGGTGAGGACGGCACCATAGTCCAGCCAGCCTCCCCTCCGTGTCCATCCGTGGTCGGGGCCTTCCGAGCACCCGCAGTCGCCGCCCCGGGTGGCCCGATGTTCAGGCCCTCACGCCGGGCTGGTGGAACGCTGACGCCGAACCCCGACGGTGAGCATCCTCCTCCTCAGCGGCCCGGACCTCCTGATCAGCCGCCTCCCGCTGCCGGAGTCTGCAGCTCCCGAGTCCGCAGGTCGAGCCGGGCAGAGTCACAGGACCCCGCGTTGATTAGTCAGCGCCGCCCGCGTTGGGAGCTCCGCAAACCGCAGCTCCATGATGTTGGTGCAGCAGGTCCAGCACTCCGGGCTCCAGACGGCGACCCCCAGTAAGGCATCGCCAGCCCTGCGATGTTCCAGCGCTGTCCCGCCGCTGCTGGAGCTCCGGTCGATCCCGGCAGGAAAGGCCGCGCCAATCCAGGTAGGTAGGCCGCTGTGGGGGGAGGGGAGGGGGGGGGGGGGGGAGGACGCGACTCGAATAATAGTCGCGTCCTCACCAGGTAGCGGCTGAAGTACGGTATCCCCCGCACCGGGCCCTCTTCCCCCACATAAAAACACCAAAAAACCCACAAAAAAACACACTTTAACATAACTAAATAAACAAAGAAACAAAAAGATACCGGGCTGTAGGTGGAGGCTGCTGGCACCAGCGCCACCGGAAGTACACCTATTAATGACGGAAGGTATCCATGTTCTGCACTGAATTGAAATGTAAGCTATTATTCAGAGTAACAGTTGAGATACCATCATGTACTATCGAGAGAATACAACTGACAAATATAATGTACAGTATGTAACAAACTTATCTGTACACATTTACAGAAGATTGTGAAATATTCAAGCTTGGAAAGAAACCACAGCAAGGTTTCATCTTTACCCAAGGAAAATATAGAATAATTTAGCCTCAAGATCAAGTTATAAATGACTACAATTCTTTGTGTGCTAGGACTGAATTTCTTGTAAAATTGATTGCAGATCATTAGCAGCATTTTACACGCTGTCATTTTTGATCATATGGTTCAACAAATACCCTATTGAACTTCTACAGGTGTACGGTAGAGAACATATGGACTGTTTGCAACATGGACTGGCTCGGCAACTCGAGCGCCCAAGAACAAAGGAGATTACATAATGTGATGATAGCTGCCCTGTCTATCACTGGCACCAACATCCCACCATATAAGGGTTGGAAATGCTGCTTCAAAAAGACAGCCAGCATCATCAAGGACCCACACCACCCTGGCCATGCTCTCATTTCACCCCTGCCACTGGGTGGAAGGTGCAGGAGACTGAAAACATTTACATCCAGGTTCAGGAACAATTTTCCTCAACAATAATTAGGCTTTTGAAAGCCACGAACTCCAACAAAACTCCGAACGACGAACTGTGTTGATTGCACTAAGTATTTGCGGTTTTGTTTTGGATTTTCGCACTATATTGTTTGTTTGTTTTTTATTTAACTTTTCATTGCTTACTATGTGTCCGCAGAGTATTTACATATCTGTTGTGCTGCTGCAAGTAGGAATTTAATTGTACTCTTTTGGAACATATGATAATAAAACACTCTTGATGCCTATGTATGAAGGACATGGGGCATTAATTGTCTCATTATATGATTTATCACATTCTCTGCTGTCAGAGTGGACTGTGACAAAGGCGCAGGTCTTGGACATGAAGCGATGTCACAGGTAGATAGAGTGTTTAGTTTAGATATGCAGCACGGAAACAGGCACTTTGGCCCACCGAGTCCGCGCCAAACAGCGATCCCCGCACATTAACACTATCCTAACACATTGGGGACAATTTACCTTCATACCAAGCCAATTAACCCACAAACCTGTACATCTTTGGAGTGTGGGATGAAATTGAAGATCTCGGAAAAGACCCATGCGATCATGGGGAGAACGTACAAACTCGGGGTCAAACACGGGTCACTGGCGCTGCATGTAAGGTCACAGGGCGGACAAAGATAATGGAGAAGAACAGACCCAAGGCATGGTTGAACTGCTTTAGCCCATTACTCTGCTGCGCTTTTCGTATGTGCAGGACTTACTTGCAATTTATTTGGAAATAACATGCAATATTATAAATACCTAAAATGATTCTTCAGCGCTGGTTAAGCAGATAATGAACTATTTGGCCATCGCAAATATCAATATTCATCTGTTAACATTTTGTCAATGCTAATATTTTGGGGCTAGTTTAATGGAGCCAATAGAGCTGATTAAGCAATAACTAGCTGTTATTAGTATCTACCTGAATCAAGCATGATTAATGTGGTCATCTTGGCACTGCCTCAGGTGATGATATATTCTCGGAGCTAGGCCTTGAACCAGTGGTGCTGCCAGTAGGTCTTATGCTCATCTTCCTAATGAGACATAGTGTTGAATATGATGAGAGGATGCTAAAAGTATATTTTATGGCTGGTCTTTGCTAATCATACATTGAACAACACAGTGGCATAGGGGTAGAGTTGCTGCTTTACAGCACCAGAGACCCGGGTTTGCTCCTGAATGCGGGTGCTGTCTGTATGGAGTTTGCACGTTTTCCCTTTGATGCATGGGTTTTACCTGGGTGATCCAATTTTCTCCCACACACCAACGATGTACAGGTATGTTGGTTTAATTGGCTTCATTAAAAAATATATTGTCAATTGTCTCTAGTATGTAGTATAGTGCTGGTGTATGGGGGTGATCGCTGGTCGGCATGGAATCATTGGGGCGATGGGCCTGTGGCAATGCTGTATCTCTAAGCCTAAAGTCAAAAGTCTGGAGGGTTGTATCTACCCCACACAAACATTGAAGCAGGGTGGGAGATTGCAACCTTCACGTGGTCCACCCTTTTTCGACTAATGCAATCAACCCGACATGCACAAACAAAAGATCAAATAGAACAAGTTGACCTACAACTTTAAGCTGTGCATGCCATATGCAAAAAGAATAAGAAGCATTGGGATGTAACACTGGGATATAAACCATGATTATTATACGTTCAGAAAAAAGACCTCTTTGGACTACTGGAACTGATCAATGGTTCAATGGCACTTTAATAATAATAATAATAATAATAATAATAACAATAATATATTTTATTGTCATTGCACATAAGCGCAGCAAGATTTGGTATGCAGCTTCCATCCGATGTCATAACTTAAATAACTAATAAAGTTTAGATTTAGAATTAGATACCCTGAGAACATGGTTTGTAAAAAGAACCTTACAACAGTAAAATAGTCAAAACAGTTCAAACAGACTAAAGTGCAGATGTGTCTGTGCGACGTGACCATCCGAGGGAGACAGTCTAGGGGGGGTGGGGCCGGTTCAGCAGGGCCGGTTCAGAGCCGCTATAGCTCTGGGGATGAAGCTGTTCCTGAGTCTGGAGGTTCGGGCGTAGAAGGCTTTGCAACGTCTGCCGGAGGGAAGTAGTTCGGACAGTCCATTACAAGGGTGTGAGGAGTCTTCATGGATGCTGACGGTCTTTCTGAGGCACCATGTGTGGTAGATGCCCTCCAAGGCTGGTAGCTGTGTCCCAATAATCTTCTGCGCTCTGTGGACAAAGCGCTGAAGAGCTCTCCTCTCCGCCTCCGTGCAGCTGAGATACCACACAGAGATGTCATACGTTAATATGCTCTCTGTGGTGCAGCGGTAGAATGTTGTCAGCATCTGTTGGGGCAGACCAGTCTTTTTTAATGTCCTCAGGAAGAACAGTCGTTGTTGTGCCTTCTTGACCAGCGCAGCGGTGTTGGTGGACCATGTGAGGTCCTCTGAAATGTCAGTGTCCAGAAACTTAAAGCTGGACACTCTCTCCACACTGTCCCCTTAGATGGAGATTGTGGCGTATTCTCCATTATGGGACCTCCTGAAGTCAATAATCAGCTCCTTGGTCTTGGAGGTGTTTAGGGACAAGTTGTTACGTGAGCACCAGTCCGCCAGGTTCTGCACCTCCGCCCTGTATTTTGTTTCATCCCATGTTATCGCATTTTATTTCATCACATATTATCGCATGTACCCATTTACAGTGAAATTCATTTTGTGCCTACTTTTCAGTGAAAATCCTACTGTACATAGGCACAATTATACATGTACAAATGTGTAGTTAGTGCAACAGAAAACGTTAAAACACAACATAAAGATTGGATAGGACAATTAAGACTGTATTTAAGATCGCATAATACAGTGATCACTAGGAGATTCATCTACTTATATACAAAATTTTCCCTTTATGATTTGTTTATTGCAGAATGCATTTTAGAATTACTATTCTCCAAACTCCCACGCTCCAAACAGGATCGGCTTCTGTTAATTGTAAATTGTCCCTAGTGTGCAGGTTAATGTAAGTGTATGGGGTGATCGCTGGTGGGCGCGGACACAGTGGGCCGAAGAGCCTGTTTCTATGCCATGTCGCTAGACGAAGCTAATCTACCCTGAACCAAACTAAACTAAACTGGTTCACACAACCAGTTCACACAACCAAGCTCTTGCCGTGAATGGGAGAAAAACACTAAAATCACAGTGGACGCGGTAACTGTGGACAAAGTATGTTCAGATTTCTGTCTCCCTTCACCATCAAAAGAAGAAATAGGGAACAATAATGTCATGCTAGCTCAGCTTTGTTTACGACACCAAATAAGAAATAAAGTGTGTGGTGGTTCTCATCCATTTAAATATTAATTGGTTTGAGGCATTTAAAGGAAGTCTCCGTCAGACTAATACAATTTTAAAGAGCTTGTAAAAAAAACTAACGAACATGCTTGAAAACCTAATCAGCAGGTGGGGGAGTAAGTTTCAAAGGCCTCAGAGATATGACAAAGTCAAAAGCACTTTCAGACTTTATTGGCAATCTGCTTCATTTGTGGAGGGAGTTGAAGTCATTAAAAACAAAACAAAGGAGCTGTTCACTGGGGAACGTGTCATTGGGATGATGTTAAAGTAACGTTTTCAGTTAGCTTTTCTTCACGGATGAGGCAATGGAAGGAGTAGTTACGTATCTTACCAAGAGGAAAACAAAACAATTCCCCTGAAAATTTAGAGCGGCACGGTGGCGCAGCGGTAGAGTTGCTGCCTAACAGCACTTACAGTACAGGAAACCCGGGTCCAATCCCAACTACGGGTGCTGTCTGTATGGAGTTTGTACGTTCTGTTCTGTTGTACGTACCGAGATGAGAAGAACTTTTTTCACACAGAGAGTGGTGAATCTCTGGAACTCTCTGCTGCAGAGGGTAGTCGAGGCCAGTTCATTGGCTATATTTAAGAGGGAGTTAGATGTGGCCCTTGTGGCTAAGGGGTTCAGGGGGTATGGAGAGAAGGCAGGTACGGGATACTGAGTTGGATGATCAGCCATGATCATATTGAATGGCGGTGCAGGCTCGAAGGGCCGAATGGCCTACTCCTGCACCTAATTTCTATGTTTCCATGTTCTCCCTGTGGGTTTTCTCCGAGATTGTCGTTTTCCTCCCATGCTCCAAAGACAGGTTTGTAGGTTAATTGGCTTGGTATAAAAAATGTTTAAATATGAATGTGCGGGGATCGCTGGTCGGTACGGACCCGGTGGGCCAAAGGGCCTGTTTCCACGCCGTATCTCTAAACTAAACTAAGAATCAATCGGAGGAAGCACCGGTAAAAACAATCATAGTTTACATCCAAGACATTTACAGGAAAGGAATAGAGGCAGGTGAGCCTCCTCAAGAGATGTCAGGATGGGGAATAAATGGCCTGCAATGTCCAAATAGTATGAGCTATGATCCAAGGCTGGAGTTGATGGCTTTTGGTGTTGGTGCTGGGTAGCTGTGGTCAGAGGGGTAGCAGTAAGGTCAATTTGACAGATTACTCAGGAGGTATCAGATGATGGTTACAAGCTTCAGGAAGGGTACAGTAAATTAATAACCTCAATAGTGCAAAACAGAACTTTGGTCCTTGGGGCAGCCAGAGACAATTCATCGAAGTAGTGTTCAAGGGCCTGATGATTGTTGGGAAGGAGATATTCTTGAACCTGGTTGACAACTGTCCATTTCCTTCCACAGGTGCTGCCTGACCCACTGAGTTTCTCCAACTGTTCGTCCGTTGCTCAAGTTTTCTGCATTCGCGTACGCCTCCAGTCTTTGCTTGGTATCAAACTCAACCGATTTAGACTTTGTGCTTTAGAGATATACAGCAGGGAAACAGGCCCTTCGGCCCACCAAGTCCATGCCAACCAGTGACCACCCCATACACCCGCGCTATCCTGCACACGAGGGTTAATTTACGGAAGCCAATGGAAATACAAACCTGTATGTCTGAGGTCATAAGGTTATAAGTGATAGGAGCGCAATTAGGCCATTCGGCCCATCAAGTGTACTTCCGGTGGCTGCTATGAAGCAGTGAAGGCAGCTGCACTGAGCTCTCCTCCAGACAAATCGTGTTTAAAGTCGACTCCCATGCCAGGAACGAGTTAAAAATTCTTATCAGGTTTGCTGAACGTCAAGGGTACTGACTCCATCAAACGATACTGGTGGTTTTGGGATTTAAAACGATCTTATCGAAAAAACTGGATGAGAAAGAGAAGAGGTCAGAGAGGACCCAAGAAAACTACAATCAGTCTCCAGCTCCAAAAAGCTCTGGATGAGCTTGAAACTACCCCTGAACTCTCGTTTGAAAGTTTGGAAGAGGAGCTGGAACCTCAACAACCTACAAGCGATATGGCTGCGAGAAGTGATACAAAGGAGAAAGAAATGAAAAGCTGGGAAGAAACGGTAAGAGCTAATATTCTTAAAGAAATTAGTAAAGATCTTCAGCAGCAATTTGCCAAAATGAATTCTACAATTCAGAATAACTTCTCCACTATGGAGGGCAATCTTTCTATGAAAATTGATAAGAGCTGTGGCGAAGTAAAAGAGCTTTATGTAGCCCTGAAACAGCAGTTTAAAGATTTGGAGTCCAACACAGCGAAAGAGATGGAAAGTATGCGGAGAGAGTATAACAACAAACATGACATTCTGCTGAAGCAATTAACAGACACGGAAAGATTGATGGAAGAAATGGAGGGTGAGATGGAACAGATGAGCCAAGAGATAACAGGTCTGAAAAAACAACACGATACTAATTGGCAATTAACGAATAAATTGAATGAGAAATGTCAAGATTTAGAGGCCAGGTCTAGGAGACAAAATCTGAGACTTGTAGGAATTAAAGAGGGTGCGGAACACAGCCTTCAAATGCGTGATTTCATTACTAATCTACTTAAAGATGTTTTCAAACTTCCTGAAAAACCAAAGATAGATCTGGCTCATCGAGTGGGTCGCCTCCAAAAACACGATAATGCTAAACCAAGGCAAATTATTGTAAAGTTTCTAGATATTTCAACTGTGGAAACTCTATTAAAGAAGATAAAATATGGAGAAAATCTTACATTCGCTGATAATATCGTAAGATTCTACAGGGATTACCCTCGGGAAATTCTGGAAAAAAGACGCGAGTTTTAAAACTGCAAGCAGTGTTTTATATGGACATTCTGAAGTTCGTTATGGCGTGATCTATCCAGCAAAAATGCTAATTACTTTTAAGGGCAAGCAACGCTCATTTACCGACCCGGACGCTGCCTGCAAATACGCCGAGGAGATTTTAAACAAAATTCAATCAGGATCAGATTAACTGACATTTTGTCTGGAAACCGTTTTTTCTGTTCAAATTAAACCACTCGAAACCTACAGACAACTACCAGACAGTCTTATCTGCAAAGAATGTGCTATTTAATAACACGGCCGAACTAATCTTCTGAACTGAAAGCACATAGGAACTTTCAAGGCTGCAAGCACATCATCTCTGAAGCACGGAAAACTATGAGACTGTTGCTTTTTGAAATGGCCATGATAAGAGGCTTCTGTTTCACACTATATGACCTATTACTTACATATATAACTAACTAACTAATTAACCAATTACGCACAATATACTCAACCAACGTTAAAGGCGTAATGTCCTATACTAACACAATTAACTATATAGCAAGAAGGGTGGGGGAGGTTAGACATATATTTTAATTACTAAATACTAATAATGAATTAACTAACATACAGGTAAATGAAAAGTGTAATTTTTGATGAGGTATTTTAACCCATCATTATTTTTATTTTAAGCCAAATCTTCTAACTTACCTTTTATTTTATTCTATTTTAAACTGCTCAGCGATGACCTGATATGATAAGTTTGGTAACAATTAGAGGGAACCGACTAACGTTGGGTCAAATTCTAACAGGGGGATAGGGCCCAGTGCATAATTTCATCGACGGAGGTCAATTTTAAAACAAACCTAGCTACCTTAGGTGGCTTTTTTGTAATTTATCGCTTTTTTGATAAATTACATTCACTTTTTTTGTTTATTCACAATTATGTGTTGCAGGATTTAAGCATTTTTATGTACACTTTATTTTATGTTTTTCTCTTCCCCTCAATTATGTTTAATAATGTCAGGAGATGTAGAACTACTGTAGAAATTATGAAGGACAACTCTGGATTCGGGATTCTGAGGTACTTGGCTGCATCACATGAAGCATACAGTCTGGTAATAATAGCCAATGCAAGATAATAGTCGAACAAATACCGGAGGTCTCACCTTCTGTAGTTGGAACATCAGAGGTGCGAATGAGCCAATTAAAAGAGGTAAAATTCTGGCACAATTAAAATCATTAAATATGGATATTGCGTTCCTACAAGAGACACATTTGAAACAACAAACTCAGATCAGATTAAGGGCAAATTGGATAGGTCAAACCTATTACTCCTCATTCACCTCTAAAGCAAGAGGCACGGCCATTATAATTCGGAAGGGCATACCTTTTAAATTAAAGAATTCCATATCTGATAAAGAGGGAAGATATGTTATAGTCACAGGAGAAATTTACAATACACCATTAACTATGATAAATATTTACGCGCCTAATTTTGATAACCCACAATTTTTTAGGAAAATAATAGATTTAATCGCAGAGCATAATTTTCAAAAAATAATAATGGGGGGAGATTTCAATTGTGTTATAGATCCATATTTAGATAAATCAATAAAGCTAGGGAAGCGTCTTGTTAAAACCAAGACCTGTGAATTTTTAAATACTTATATAAAAAATAATAACATAGCTGATGTTTGGAGAATAGCAAATCCAAGTGGTAGGGAATACTCATTTTATTCATCAGTTCACAAAACTTATTCGCGAATTGACTATTTCTTACTGGACACAAAATTGATCCCGTATACGAATGAACCATCATATCATAATAGTATTATTTCTGATCACTCACCATTGACTTTTATACTTAAAATTGAGGGAATGCCGAGTATAAAGCCTTTTTGGAGGTTCAATGCACACATATTAAATAACCCGCAGGGTTATGAGTATATAAAAGAACAAACAAAACTTTTTTTCGAAACAAATGACACACCGGGTATTTCTGCACCGCTATTATGGGAGACCTTTAAGGCATATATTCGCGGTGTCATAATCTCTTACCAAAGTTTTCAAAATAAGGAAAATAAAAGAGAACTTCAGCGGATAGAACAGAAGATAAAATTACTAGAACTGGACAATGCAACTGACCCAACCATAAATAAACATAATAAGATAACTTTACTGAAATATAAAGTCAATAGAATATTATCGGCTAGAGTAATAAGAGTATTCCAAATTACAAAACAAGCACACTTCGAATTTGGGGATAAGCCACATAAACTGCTTGCGAGGCAACTGAAGCAACGAGAAAAGGAAAAAACTATTACAAAAATTAAATCGGACAATGGTGAGTTGCTAACATTGCCTAAGGATATTAATAAGAGGTTTGCCCAATTTTATCATAATTTATACACATCCAAAATAAAGACAGATGTAAGTAAAATTACAAATTTTTTAGATAATTGCAAGCTCCCAAAATTGGGTAGTTTAGAACAAGAGCAATTAGGAGCACGGATTACTAGTGAAGAAATAAAACAAATAATAAACTCATTGAAAAATGGGAAGACCCCAGGACCAGATGGCTTTAGTAATGAATTTTATAAAAGATTTCAGGAGTCTATTGTACCAAGATTATTTAATTTATACACGCAGGCTTATACTGAAAATAAACTACCAGAAACCCTAGCAGAAGCAACAATAACGCTTATACCAAAAAAAGATAAAGATTTAGAAGAGCCTGGTTCTTATAGAGCTATATCACTTCTAAATACGGATCAGAAAATTTTAGCAAAGATTCTAGCTAGAAGGCTAAATAATTATATTAACAATTTAATAAATACGGATCAAACGGGATTTATACCCAAAAGACAATCATTTAATAATTTGAGAAGGCTTTTTAATATAATGTACTCTCATAAGAAGGACAATGAAGATATCTCAGTGGTCACGTTGGATGCAGAGAAGGCATTTGATCAAGTAGAATGGCAGTATTTATACAAGGTACTCCAAAAATTTAATATGGGAGAGAATTTTATCAGATGGATTAAACTACTTTATGACAGACCTACGGCAAGAATATTAACTAACAATACACTATCTCCAAAATTTTACTTATCAAGGGGTAATAGGCAAGGGTGTGCCTTATCACCATTGCTATTTGCCCTTATGATAGAACCGTTGGCCGAAAGGATTAGAAATCACCCGAATATTCACGGATATAACAGCAAGGACTCAAAGAATAAAATTTCATTATACGCGGATGATATCCTTTTATATATTACTAATACACAAACGAGTATACCCACCTTATTAACACTAATTGAGGAATTCGGCTCTTTTTCAGGATACAGAATAAATTGGAATAAAAGCGAAATTATGTCTTTAAAACCACAGGATTCGAGACACTTACTAAAATTCCCCTTCAAAATTGCAACAGAAAAATTTAAGTACCTGGGTATTCAAATTACGAGAAGACACAAATCATTATTTAGTGCCAATTTTATACCACTATTAAATAAACTGAATGATACGATTAAATTTTGGAAAACGCTTCCACTCTCATTGATAGGCAGAATTAACGCTATAAAAATGACTTTCCTACCACAATTAATATATTTGTTTCAAGCAATTCCAATATATATTCCAAAATATTTTTTCAAAAAATTAGATTCCACTATCACTAATTTTATATGGGACTACAGAACACATAGAATTCAACGAAAGCATTTGTGCAAATCTAAAGAAGTGGGGGGTTTATCATTACCTAACTTTATATATTACTACTGGGCAGTGCATATTAAGAACATAATATACTGGCTAGATAGTTCCACTCAGCAGTTGGAGTGGATAAGAATGGAGAAAGAGGAGTGCTATCCGCACGATATAGGAACGATCCTGCTCTCACCGATAAAATTGAATAGTATAATATATAAGAAGAACCCAATTATTCACAATATAATAAGAATTTGGAAACAAATAAAAGCATCCTTGAAATTAAATAATTTATCAGTACTAACCCCACTACTGAACAACCCCGCATTCAAACCTTCTCTCATCGACAACACATATCAGCAATGGGATAGACTGGGGATTAGGAAAGTAGGGGACATGTATGAAGTGGGCAAACTGTTATCATTTCAACAATTAAAATTAAAATTTAAATTGAAGGATAATCAATATTTTAAATATATACAGGTATGTGACTTTATGAAGAAACATACACATAGATTTCAAACTATATTTTTAGATCCTTTAGAAGAAGCAATGAATATTAAGGCTGATTCACAAAAATTAATATCATACTTTTATAATAATATATTAAATAGAGAATCACCCTCAACAGAAGCATTAAGGGAAGATTGGGAACAAGAGCTAATGACAAAGATCTCGAAGGATAGATGGGAAAAATATTTGATGAACACACATAACTGTTCTATTAATGCAAGACACAATTTAATTCAATTCAAATTATTACATAGACTATATTATTCAAAAACGAGGTTGAACAAATTTTATCCAAACGTCTCTCCCAGATGCGATAAATGTTTGTTTCAAAACGCTAATATAACACACTCATTTGTTGGATGTACAAAGTTGAATAAATTTTGGAGTGATATATTTGATATATTTACAAAGATTTTCAAGTCAAGAATAGAACCCAAAACGGAATGGATTATATTTGGAATAATAGGAGAAGATACCAATTTAAATAAAGATCAAAATGTTTTTTTTAATTATGGGTTAATAATTGGAAAGAAATTGATACTTAAATTTTGGAAAAGTACAACCACACCAACTGTTAAAATGTGGATTAGGAATATGATGGACATAGCACGCCTTGAAGAAATGAGACTCCGACTAATAGATAAATATGACCAATTCTTAAAGAGTTGGTCTCCTTTCATTGACTTTTTGGAACCATGTGATGCAGCGGTGCCGTAAGGATTGCCAATTTCAGTTCATGACGTGGATAGATCTACATCTCCGAATACAGATTTGAAAAATTCTCTTTTAAGGGGCCTTCTCTTCTATTTCTACTTTCCTCTTTCTCTCTTCCTTTTTTTATTTTTTATATACACACTTCACGTTTTTCTACTCTCTGCCATCTATTTTTCCACTTTTTCCCCTTTCTATTGCTTTCTTTTTCTTGATCTGCTTACTTTTTTCTTATAACATAAAACTAGAGGTTGTACATAGAATGGATTACGGTATTACATAGTTGGCACCTAAAATTAGGCGCCACTGTACTGTTTTGTGCTGTATTAACTTCTAATAAAATAAAAAAAAAAAAAAAAAAAAAAAAAAAGTGTACTCCGCCATTCAAGTAAGTAAGTAAGTAAGTAAGTAAGTTTATTGGCCAAGTATTCACATACAAGGAATTTGCCTTGGTGCTCCGCCCACAAGTAGCGAACATAACATAAAGTGACAGTTACGAATGACTCAGAAAATACTAAACATTAATAATAATAAAACATTAATGATAAAACACCATTGATCAAGCATGTGAACCAACAAAATACCTGATCAAAATATCAGATCAATCATGGCTGATCTATTTCTCCCGCCTAACCCTATTCTCCTGCCTTCTCCCCATAACCCTTGACACCCGTACGAATCAAGGTCTTTGGAATGTGGGAGGAAACCAGAGCACCCGGGGAAAACTCACGCAGTCACAGGGAGAACATACAAAGAGCACCGTACAGACAGCACCCATGGTCAGGATTGAACCTGGGTCTCTGGCGATGTAAGGCAGCAACTCTACCGCTGTGGCATTGTGCTGCGCTTAAGTAGTTAAAAGATTAAGTACCCAATATTTCAATCACCAACAAAATTCTCCCAAGACAATGAGCCATTTTCATAGAAGATGATCATTTTTGTCTGAGGGGCATTTCATTTTGGCCCTAATTTCAAAATATATTTTAAAAGTTTTATGGGATGTCTTAAGTGAACAGTGAGATAAGAGCATGATCAGTGTGGCGTGGGTCTTTACCGAGATCCTAGCGTTATACATTTTGTTTGGGGGATTACTGGGTGGGTGAGGGGTTGAAGTGAGGTTTGGGGGGGGGGGGGGGGGAGGGGGGGGGGAGGGGGACGGGTGGGGGAGTCTCAGCTGCGGTTCAATATCTTCCAGCACTCATGTCTAATATTAATTAACACCAAACAAAACCAGAATTGCAAACAGGACTGTAGATTCACAGAAGTCTTATCACCAGCGCCTCTGCAAACATTGTGACATTTACAGTACGATCCATGAAGTTTGCGTATGGGGCTACAGAAGTGTAATTAACAGCAAATTAGTTGACTGTGCAGCTTTTGATCCTACAGTAAGATATATTTTGAAATAGCGAGTGGAACTGTGCAGGATAACTAAGTCAATATATTGTTACAACATTATTTTATTGAGACTTCCTGGGGTTAGAGTGCAGTTTTATTCATTAAAACAGAGAAGATTTTGATTCCTATTAAAGGGTGGCACAGTGAAGCGGCTGGTAGCGTTGCTGCCTTACAGCGCCAAAGACCTGGGTTCGATCCTAACTACGGGCGCTGTCTGTACAGAGTTTGTATGTTCTCCCCGGGTCCATGTAGGTTTCCTCCAGGTGCTTTGGTTTCCTCCCATATTCCAAAGGTGTGCAGGTTGGTAGGGTTAATTGGAAACTGTTAATTGTCCCTAGTGTGGACACAACATGCTGGAGTAACTCAGTGGGACAGGCAGCATCTCTGGAGAGAAGGAATGGGGGTAGAGGATAGAACTGGTGAGCAACGACTCGGTGGGCTGAAGGGCCTGTTTTCACGCTGTATCTCTAAACTAAACTAAGTAAATACTGTAAATGACTCTGCTTTGGTCTATCAGGAACAATTCAAAATGTCTAACACAATTAGCAGCAAGTGCAGTGCTCATATAATTAGATCAAATAATCAAAAGGCATGGACATCTCTTCTGATTAAACTTTGAAGATTTCAGGTCTAATTACTTTAGATTTGGTATTTCCTTTTTAAATAAGACAACTGTAGGCACTTCAATTTGGAAACTCCTTCACCATTAAAATGTGCTTGTGCATGTCAATGGTCTATCTCATTGACACGTTTTTCCTCTTTGATCGGGTTCTATTGAGACCCATTTGCAAAGTGCCAGTTCACCAAGACTTCTGAACAAATGTCTTCCTCCAGTAGCACAAGAGTAGATATTTGGAAACACTTTGATCTAAAGATACTCCCTAGATTAGCCATGATCCTGACACCACTGGAATAGATCACTAAGCGTGGAGTACACTGTATCTGATATATCAGTGCATGTGTCACTATGCATTCAATAGGGATTTCAGGAGAAACTTATTTATTTCAAAATAAAAGGTGACAATATTGAATTTGCACCTACCAATGGGTGGCACAGTGGTGCAGGGGTAGACACAGCACCAGAGACTCGGACTCGGTGCTATCTGTATGGAGTTTGTACATTCTCCCGGTGACCACGTGGGTTTTCTCCGGGTGCTCCGGTTTCCTCCCTCATTCAAAAGACATGCAGGTTTGTAGTTTATTGCCTTCTATAAATTGTCCCTAGGTAGTAGGATAGAACTTGTGTATAGATGATCGCTGGTCGGCACGGACTCGTTGGGCTGAAGGGCCTGTTTAAGCGCTGTATCTCTAAACTAAAAATAAATAGAAATCAAAGTGAATAGAATTAAGGGCCTGTCCCACGAGCATGCGACTCCATGCGTCAAGCGCGACCTAACGTGGTCGCTTGAGCCGTACAACCTCACGGGGCCGGTCCCACTTTAATCGCCGGAGCCGCATGGAGTTGTGCGGAGCTGGTCCCGACATCGGCGGGGCTCCGAAAAACTGACCGTGTTAAAAAATTCCGCACGGCAACGGCCTGCCAGCCCGCAGCCGCCTTGACACCGTACACAGCGTCTTCATGCCGTACGTCACGCGCGAACATCCCGCGGACTTCGCTCGAACTTCACGTCACTCACTCAACCTCTGCGCCGCCCCAGCTTCCTGTTTGGTCCATGTTCTCCAGAAATGCTACCTGAGTTACTCCAGCACTTTCTGTCCTTTTTTGTCAACCAGCATCTGCAGTTCCTTATTTCTACATCTTGCTATGTATTATGTTGAGTGAATCTTCACACTGCATGTCAATCTGGCTACTTCTGTAAATAGTCAAAAGGCCATAATTTTGTTAATAATGGCATTACAATAATTTCCAATGAAAGGCGATGTTGCTAATTCAAGGGATTAATTTAAAATAGGTTGGGATTAATTTTCATTTGCTAAACAATACAAATTGCAGATCCTCAGAAAAAAACAATCAGCACCTCACCAAAGCATTTGAGTTTGGACGTAATGGTAAATGCCATAGGATGAAATGAAAGCGACTTCCCTCTGTAAAGCCTTTGTCCTTTGATTCCATTGTCCAAAGTTTGGTGAAGTAAAATCTTAGAAACATAGAAAAATAGGTGCAGGGGTAGGCCATTCGGCCCTTCGAGACAGCACCACCATTCAATATAATTATGGCTGATCATCTAATATCAGTACCCCGTTCCTGCTCAGTTTCCCCATATCCCTTGATTCCTTTAGCATTAAGAGCTAAATCTAACTCTCTCTTGAAAACATCCAGTGAATTGGCCTCCACTGGCTTCTGTGACAGAGAATTCCACAGCTTCACAACTCTCTGGGTGAAAAAGTTTTTCCTCATCTCAGTCCTAAATGGCCTACCCCTTATTCTTAAACTGTGACCCCTGGTTCTGGACTCCCCCAACATCGGAAACATTTTTTCTGCATTTAGCCTGTCCAATCCTTTAAGAATGTTATATATTTCTATAAGATTCCCTCTCATCCTTCTAAATTCCAGTGAATACAAGCCCAGTCGACCCATTCTTTCATTTATGTCTTTCCACCAGCACCCAATTGAATCCCACTTGCAAAATTCCCAATTGTATAAAGGACCAAAATCCAGTATGAAGTTGTATGAAACTGGTTGATAACAAGAAATGAGCATTAACAAGGGGTTAGCAAGAACTCTGATGCGACCCCACATAATATCATGCATTTCCTGACCTTTTGCTTTGCATCAATCAAATAAATCAAAGAGTCTATTGTCCAGAGTAGGGGAATCAAGAACCAGCAGACATAGGGGGAAAGATTTAATAGGGGAAAAGATTTAATAGGAACCTAAGGGGTAATTTTTTCACTCAAAGTTTGGTGGGTGTATGGAATGAGCTGACATTGGCAGGAACTATCGCAGTGTTCAAAAAACATTTGGACAGGTACATGGATGGGACAGGTTTAGAGGGATTGGGGCCAAACGCAGGACTAGTGTAGATGGGACATGTTGGCCGATGTGTGCAAGTTGGGCCGTTAGACTCTATGATTCTGTGACTAATTCTATAGCCCTAAAGAATCACTCCCCTTTGTAGCCACATAATAGCAACACACTCTGTAGCTGATGAAAATAAAATAAAAACTGAACATGCTGGAAATCTGAAACAAAAACAGAAAATGTTGTAAACGCTCAACAGACCAGGTGGTATTTGTGGAAAGAGAAACAGAGATGATATATTGGGGGGCCCTTCATCAAAAAACGTCTTCAATCTGATGCATTAACTCTAAAATAAAAACAGAAAATGTTGGAAATACGCAGTGAGTCAGGCACATCAGTGGACAGAAATATAGAATGAACATTTCAATCAAAGAGTCGTTATCAGAATTGGGAAGAATATTGTCTCTTGGCCTAAGGTTCCTGATCTACCCTGAATGGCGGGTCCAAAAACAAACTGTTGGAGGAACTCAGCAATTCAGGCAGCATCTGTGGAGGGGAGTGGTTACTACCTCCACCCATCTCTCCCCCATCTGACTTGGCTGCTAACAACCCCTCCTCACCTGAATCAACCTATTAACCTGGTACTTGCCCTACCCCTTCTACTCAACAGCCTCGACCAGACACTCTAATCCATCAGCCAGATGAAGGGTCCCATCCTGAAATGGTCCCATTTCCATCCACTGCCTGACCTACTGAGTTCCTCCAGCAATCCTTTTATTAGCTCAACTTTCCAGCATCTGCAGCCCCTTTCACTCACAAATGGCTAGTCATGGCCATAGCAACATCTCCAGCAGTGCAGTCCCTCCAGGAGTTCCACCCCTGAAACATCCCATCCCAGGAATATCTCTGCAATTAAAGGTAAAGAGAGAACTCCCTGTCCTGAAGAAGGGTCTAGACCCGCAACGTCACCCATTCCTTATCTCCAGAGATGCTTCCTGTCCTGCTGTGTTACTCCAGCTTTTTGTGTCTATCGTTGGTTTAAAGCAGCATCTGCAGTTCCATCCTACACACTTCCTGGTAGATGCTGCACATTCGTTAGACTCTGGAAGGAGTTTGTGTCTGCAGTTACTTCTGATGGGGTGGGCCTAGTTTTTCACTGCCAATAATGTCATTATCCCTTAAAATAACAAAGAAAATGTTTTAAAAACAGAATCAATTGCTCTTGGCTCCACCAACTCAGTTCCACAATAGTAATAAATTGAGTTTTCATAAGACTTAGGAGCAGAATTAGACCATTCGGCCCATCAAGTCTAGGCCATTATTCAACCATGGCTGATCTATCTTTCCCTCTCAACTATATTCCCCTGCATTCTCCCCATATCCCTTGACACCCCTACTATGCAAGAATCTGTCAATCTCCACCTTGAAAATACCCAATCAATTGGCCATTTCACGTTCTACTACAATTTATGTCGGTTCAGCATGTAAAGAATGTTATGTGAAAAATATCTGGTGCTGCATGATCTAATTTCTAGGCTCACGTTTGTTTTAAAGCTTAGCTTCCGATAAATTAGCTCTTGGATATTTTCAGATCATGCTAATCACATGGGTGGAGTACCTCACATAAACAAATATTATAATATTATAAACAAGGCATGCATAAAGTGATGATCACAGATAAATTAAGGTAATGGAGACAAATATGGTAATGTGGCTGATGAATCAGATCTAAATGAATGTCAAAGGTACACAAAAAAAATAAGGTACACAAAAATGCTGGAGAAACTCAGCAGCATCTATGGAGCGAAGGAAATAGGTAATGTTTCGGGCCTAAACCCTTCTTCAGACTCTGATTCAGATTCAGATTCAGATTCAGATTCAACTTTAATTGTCATTGTCAGTGTACAGTACAGAGACAACGAAATGCAGCTAGCATCTCCCTGGAAGAGCGACATAGAATCTGATTTCATCTATTCATAAATCTATTTACATGCATACAGTCATAGTGTTTTTCCTGTGGGAGGAGTGTCCGGGGGGGGTGGGGTGATTGGCAGTCACCGAGGTACGTTGTTGAGTAGTGTGACAGCCGCAGGGAAGAAGCTGTCCCTGGACCTGCTGGTCCGGCAACGGAGAGACCTGTAGCGCCTCCCGGATGGTAGGAGGGTAAACAGTCCATGGTTGGTGTGAGAGCAGTCCTTGGCGATGCTGAGCGCCCTTCGCAGACAACGCTTGCTTTAGACAGACTCAATGGAGGGGAGCGAGGAACCGGTTTCACCACCCTCTGCAATGCCTTCCGGTCGGAGACAGAGCAGTTGCCATACCATACTGTGATGCAGTTGGTAAGGATGTTCTCAATGGTGCAGCGGTAGAAGTTCACCAGGATCTGAGGAGACAGATGGACCTTCTTCAGTCTCCTCAGGAAGAAGAGACGCTGGTGAGCCTTCTTGATCAGAGTTGAGGTATTGTGGGTCCAAGAGAGGTCATCGGAGATGTTGACCCCTAGGAACCTGAAGCTGGAAACACGTTCCACCTCCGTCCCGTTGATGTGGATGGGGGTGTGCGTGCCGCCCCTAGACTTCCTGAAGTCTACAATGAGCTCCTTGGTCTTCTTGGAGTTAAGGGCCAGGTTGTTGTCAGCGCACCATGCTGCTAGGAAATGGTCCTCCTCCCTATAGGCCGACTCATCGTTGTTGCTGATGAGGCCAATCACCGTTGTATCATCTGCATACTTGATGATGGTGTTAGTACCATGTACAGGTGTGCAGTCATAGGTGAAGAGGGAGTAGAGGCTTTCCAGCATCTGCAGTTCCTTTTTAAATGAATGTCAAAACTGGCTCGAGGGGTTTGTTTGCCTATTCCTATGCTTGTGTGCAGAATACCAAACTGTGTTTTATACCCCTTGAAACTAATTTCAAAAGACATTCCAAGATGTATTTGGAATGGTAAATGGTAGGGAATTGAAGAATACAGTTGAACAGAGGGATCTGGGTATAACCGTGCATAGTTCCTTGAAGGTGGAATCTCATATAGATAGGGTGGTAAAGAAAGCTTTTGGTATGCTAGCCTTTATAAATCAGAGCATTGAGTATAGAAGCTGGGATGTAATGTTAAAATTGTACAAGGCATTGGTGAGACCAAATCTGGAGTATGGTGTACAATTTTGGTCGCCCAATTATAGGAAGGATGTCAACAAAATAGAGAGAGTACAGAGGAGATTTACTAGAATGTTGCCTGGGTTTCAACAACTAAGTTACAGAGATAGGTTGAATAAGTTAGGTCTTTATTCTCTGGAGCGCAGAAGGTTAAGGGGGGACCTGATAGAGGTCTTTAAAATGATGAGAGGGATAGACAGAGTTGATGTGGACAGGCTTTTCCCTTTGAGAATAGGGAAGATTCAAACAAGAGGACATGACTTCAGAATTAAGGGACAGAAGTTTAGGGGTAATATGAGGGGGAACTTCTTTACTCAGAGAATGGTAGCGGTGTGGAATGAGCTTCCAGTGGAAGTAGTGTCGGCAGGTTCGTTGGTATCATTTAAAAATAAATTGTATAGGCATATGGATGAGAAGGGAATGGAGGGTTATGGTATGAGTGCAGGCAGGTGGGACTAAGGGAAAATAATTGTTCGGCACGGACTTGTAGGGCCGAGATGGCCCGTTTCCGTGCTGTAATTGTTATATGGTTATATGGTTAAGATGAATGTAATTCAGCTTTACACCCTAGTTCATTTATTTTTTGGTAACCCTGCTATTTTCTACCAATCTACCAGTCGAAGGAAAGGCACGTCATTATCATGCAAGAAGATAGACACAGAATAAACTTTCACAAGCACGTGTCAGGTAGAAAGGAAATTAAGGTGACCATAGAATTGTTACAATCGAGTCCCTAATTTTCAGGGCACTTTCCCCCAAATCTTTATGCTTAAAGCATTTAAGGGATGAGATTTGCTCAAAAGGTTTGATTACTGCCCTGGCAGTATAACCAATACATCTCCTGTATGTAATTCAGACATTTTGAACCATTCTTGATAGATGAGAGTGTTTAATTGTCATATGTACTAGGCCCAGAGCAACAACATTCTTACTTACTGTAGCTTTACAGGCACCTTCAAGGCAATTATACAACAAATTAAAATACAATAAATGATCAACGTTCTTAAGCAAACCTGATATTTGTCTGCCGATCACTAATTGGAATATTTGTGTGTGTCTGAGCGTCAGCCATCACAACTGTAATTCTGGGTGTCTGGGTTCTGTTCTCAGAAGCTTTTACACCATCCATGTGAACTATTTTGTCCCATAAAAGGTTTTTGTACATTTAGAGATATCTTGTGAGTCACAGTGTGCTCCCATTGTCAATGTGTAATTCAATGGAACTATATCTCAGACTCAAAATATCAAAGCGAACAAAGTCATTGAAGCTCTTGAAATAGCATGAAATCACCGGCTGTTTTCTTTGATCCTAGGAATATAGACTTGATGTGCCTTGAGAGTCGGAGTTTCTACTGAGAGGGTCTCCTGACATTGTGACTCCGAGTGAGTTTCCATCACAACACTTGCTAATGGGTGGAAGCGGCTAATGTGCACAGAATTGCTGACATTTCCACATAGTCCCCATCTGTGTGGTTAATGTGCCTGTTAAGGTTCTTCAAAATCAATGGCAAGTTTGTTCGTAAGAGCAGATTTTGGCTGCACCTTGGCGCTGCGGTAGAGTTCCTGCCTCATGGCACCAGAGACTCGTTTCGATCCTGACTACAAGTGCTGGCTGTATGGATTTTGTACCTTCTCCCCGTGATCGTATGGGTTTTCTCCAGGTGCTCTGGTTTCTTCCCACACTCCAAATACGTACAGGTTTGTAGGTTAATTGGCTTTGGTAAATTTTAAAATTGTCCCTAGTGTGTGTATGTTAGTGATCGCTGGTCGGGGCGATCTTGGTGGGTCGAAGGGCCTGTTTCTGCGCTGTGTTTCTAAAGTCTAAAGTAAAGCAGATGATTCAGGGGAGGCTCACATCTCTTTCGCAGCCGCCTTTTGGAAGCTGGCATATCAATCTTCAATTGCTGATGAAAGCCACTAACAAAAATGGAACGATACTTGTTCATTGAACAAAATATATAGATCAACAGAGGTACGTAGTTTAGTTTAATTTAGTTCCGAGATACAGCGTGGAAACAGGCCCTTCGGCCCACCTGGACCACACCAACCAGCAATCCCCACACATTAACACCATTCTACACCCACTAGGGATGATTTTTATATTTACCAAGCCAATTAACCTACAAACCTGTACGCCTTTGCAGTGTGGGAGGAAACCGAAGATTTGGGAGAAAACCCACGCAGGTCACGGGGAGAACATACAAACTCTATACAGTCAGCACCCGTAGTTGGGATCGAACCCGGGTCTCCGGCGATGCATTCGCTGTAAGCTAGCAACTCTACCGCTGCGCCACTGTGACCGCCCTGGATGTTGGTTGTTTCTTCAAACGATAATTTTCATTCTTTTTTCCAAGCTCTTTGCTAAGATATGACAAGATCATCAATAGGAACAGTACAAAATCATAAATAATAATAATAATAATAATAATTTTATTTATAGAGCTCTTTAAATACAATCATAGTTGCAACAAAGTGCTGTACATCACTAATCATTGACAAAAAAGTTAATACACACCAATAATAACAATCAAAAGAAATAGTAGGAGACGATATGCAAAATAAAGAAACATTAAAAACAATAAAAACAGAAGCAAAGCCTCAGGCATGGTCAAAAGCCAGGGAGTACAAATGTGTTTTAACACTGGATTTGAAGATGGACAGTGAGGGGGCCTGTCTGATGTGCAACGGCAGGGTGTTCCAGAGTGCTGGAGCAGCAACAGAGAAGGCTCTATCCCCTCTGAGCTTCCGATTAGACCTCGGTACCTCCAGGAGCAGCAGACCAGCTGACCTGAGGGACCGGGCAGGAGTGTATGGGTGGAGCAGCTCAGAGAGGTAAGGCGGGGCGAGCCCATTCAGAGATTTAAAAACAAATAACAGTATCTTAAAATGAACTCGAAAGTGCACTGGGAGCCAGTGTAGGGAGGCCAGAATGGGCGATATGTGCTCCCTCTTTCGAGTCCCTGTTAAAAGGCGAGCAGCAGCATTCTGAACCAACTGGAGACGAGCCATTGAAGAACGAGCAACTCCAAAATAGAGCGCGTTACAGTAATCCAGCCTAGATGTAATAAAGGCATGGATTACTGTTTCAAAATGCTGCCGCTCGAGAATGGGCTTCACCTTCGCCAGCTTCCTTAGGTGAAATTAGCTGGACTTAACCACCGCGCATATTTGGCGATCTAATTTAAAGTCACTGTCCATCCTAAAACCCAGGTTCACAACTGTTGGCTTCACGTACCTTGACAATGGACCTAAATCAACAAATGGAGGTTCACGGCAGCCATTGGGATCAAATAAAATCACCTCTGTCTTCTTTTCATTAAATCCATGAAAGTTTAGGGCCATCCAGGACTTAATGTCATCAAGACAAGACAGAAGTGATTTTACAGAAAAGGCGTCTTCCCCCCTCAGCGGCAAATAAAGCTGGGTATCATCTGCATAACAATGGAAAGAGATGCCATGCTTTCTAAGGATGGAACCCAGAGGAAGTATGTACAGCGAGAAAAGCAGGGGCCCCAGAATCGAACCCTGTGGAACCCCATATAACAGGGGAGCGGAAGAGGATTCAAAACCAGCAAGGCTAACACACATGGTTCTGCCCGCCAGATAGGACCTGAACCATCCCAGGGCACTGCCGCAGATGCCCACTAACTGCTGTAGCTGAGATAACAAGATATGATGGTCCACTGTATCAAAGGCGGCAGATAAGTCCAGCAGGACAAGAACCACACAATCCCCAGAATCATTAGCTAGGAGGATGTCGTTAAATATTGATATCATATCAGTTGTCATTTTGTGAAAATCAGCAACATTTTCATTAATACTACTAGTGATGCCTTTTACCCACCATATTTAATCTCCATCACGAGGTTTACCCACAGGTGTGGCTGGAAATGCATCCCAAATTGTTTGTGCAAAATATATTATATAACAGCAGATATCAATGGAGCAGAAGTTTGGGTCAGAAATATCATACTACTGATGGAGAATTAATTCACAGGAACCATCGACTGTCATGTTTCCTAAACTGAAACAACATTTTGAGTATAGGCCCGATCGCCATTAGACATTAAGGAGTTGGGTTGTGTGTAACAACTTCCTGAAACTGAATGAGTTTATGGTTTATAGTGACCCCGTGATTTTGATGAACCAACGCCAGCAGATCCTTGCGTCTGCCCATAGAATACATTGGTTCAATGACACAATGATTTTATTGATCTAAGGACAGTATGAATGTAAAGAAAGATATACTGTGTAGGCAGGAACTGCAGATGCTGGTTTAAACTGAAGATAGACACAAAAAGCTGGAGTAACTCAACTGGTCAGGCAGCTTCTCTAGAGAGAAGGAATGGGTGATGTTTTGGGTTGAAACCCTTCTTCAGACTAGTTAGGGAAAAGGGAAATGAGAGATATAGACGATGATATAAAGAGATAAAGAACAATGACTGAAAGATATGCAAAAAAGTAATGATAGAGCAAACAGGCGATAGTTAGCTGTTTGTTGGGTGAAAACGAGAAACTGGTGCGATTGGTGGGGGAAGGAAAGAGAGAGAGGGAATGCCAGGGTTGTTGGGAAGGCAACACCTGTCCCGGTACCGCCTCCCTTGACTCTGTCCAGGGACCCCGACAGTCCTTTCAGGTGAGGCAGAGGTTGACTTGCACCTCCTCCAACCTCATCTGCTGTATCCATTGTTCAAGCTGTGCAATCTTATCCATCGGCGAGACCAAACGTAGACTGGGCGATCGTTTCGCTGCACACCTTCGCTCAGTCCGGCTGAATCTACCAGTTGCTAAACCCTTTCATTCACCTTCCCATTCCCACACAGACTTTTCTGTCCTAGGTCTTGTCCATTATCAGAGTGAGGCTAAACAAAAACTGGAGGAACAGCATCTCATATTTTGCTTTGGCAGCTTAAAGCCCAGTGGTATCAATATTGATGTCTTTAACTTAAGGTAGCTCCAGCATTCCCTCTCTCTCTATCCCTCCCCCGCCCAAGTCACAGCAGGTTCTCGTTTTCACCCTACAAATAGGTAACAATGGCCTGTTTCCTTCATGAAAGATATATACTATTTGTATTTCCTGTATATACACATATATATACACAGGACACAGGATTGACGAAGGTGAAATGGTGGGAAAGGTTACTGACAATGTTAGGCGATGTACTTATTTTTTTAATGAGTTGGGGGGGTTTGAGAATACAGGAGTGATGGATGAATGGTCATTGTTGCATGCTTGCATCAGAACAGAAGAGTGGAAATTACCTTACAAAATGAAGTCACCGAGGTACATTGTTGAGCAGTGTGACAGCCGCAGGGAAGAAGCTGTTCCTGGACCTGTAGCACCTCCCGGATGGTAGGAGAGTAAACAGTCCATGGTTGGGGTAAGAGCGGTCCTTGGCAATGCTGAGCGCCCTTCGCAGACAACGCTTGCTTTGGACAGACTCAATGGAGGGGAGCGAGGAACCGGTGATGCAATTTTCACCACCCTCTGCAGTGCTTTCCAGTCGGAGACAGAGCAGTTGCCATACCATACTATGATACATAGAAACATTGAAGTCAATGAAGTCAATGAACACACGACAAGTTATGTTAATTGGCAAGTTCACTCACATGTATGAAGTAATTGATTCCAGGTATGTAAACCAATCAAATTAAACAGGATATATGAAGATTTACTTGCGCATAAAGCCAAGAAACTGAAATCCGCCCAATACTGCGATATTACTCTTATTTTTGTTCCAGTGGTTTTCAGTGTGCATTACAGCAAAAGTGACATGTTTCTTTTACCTAGGACCAATGACATGAACACTTAAGAGAAAAGGAAGCTGCAGAAAATGGAGCATCATGCCCAGTTCACCATGGGTGTTGGAGTCACCACAGTCAAAGGAATTCACAGGGAGTGCTGCATCAAGAATGCGGTTAATAGAACTACCATGGTGAACTGCCACACTACCATGGCTATGCTCTCATCTCACCACTGGCATCAGGAGGAAGATACAGGACCCTGAGAAATGTTACCTCCGGGTTAGAAACGTGGAAACATAGAAAGTAGGTGCTTTCGGCACTTTGAGCCAGCACCGCCATTCAATATGATCGTGGCTGATCATCCAGAATCAGTAACATGGTCCTGCTATTTCCCCCCATATCGCTCGATTCCATTCAAGAACAGCTTCTTCATACCAACCGTCGGCTCCTCAACCACCCTCCATAACTTTAACCACAATCTTGCTCAGCACCCAACCACTATATACCCTGCACCATTAAGTCACAATATATATTTTGGCTTGCACTATTATGATCAGGTTTCGTGATTATTTTCTGTATCTTCATTTGTGGTGTTGTTGTGGGATTGACTTTTAAATTTTGTTGTACCATGTGCAATGACAATAAAGAGATTCATTCATTGTGTTTAAACTTTGCAGCATGTAGGAACTTTATTGCTCTGGTCCCAGTGCATATGCACTCTTGACTCTCTTCAATATATTAGTTGGATTCATGTTAAATGATGCTCGCACTAAAAGGAAAATATGATGTTGATTCGAGATTCAATCTCCTTGAGGTGAGAGGGGATTTGGCAGCTGTTTAAGATCATGAGTGGCTTACAGAGAATAACTATGAAGAAGTTGATCCCTTTGACAGATGATTGAAGGTTGAGGAGGCATAGGTTTAACTTTATGGGCAGAATTTACAAGAGTTTGTAAGGAAATAAAAGTTTGTTATGGAATTCATCAAGAGAAAAGTTGTAGAAATTCTGTCAATTAGAGCTTCAAATAATAATTGAATAGGCATAATGAGGAACTAATAGCCCCCCAAAAGAATGGCAAGAGGTACACTTTAGGAATGGAAATGAATGAATTGCTCGAAAAGGAGATAAAATGCATTGCATGGGCCCCATAGGAATAGATCAGGGAGATGCACAGTATCTCTTGCCCAGAGGAGGGGAATTGAATACCAGAGGACATAGGTTTAAGGTGAAGGGGGAAAGATTTAATAGGAACCTGAGGGTTAACGTTTTTACACAAAGGGTGGTGGGTGTATGGAACAAGCTGCTGGAGGAGGTAGTTGGACCAGGAACTATCACAACTTTTAAGAAACATTTAAACAGGCTTATGGATAGGATGGGTTTAGATGGATATGGGCCAAATGCAGGCAGGTAAAATTAGCGTAGATGGTGGTAGCGAGTCTGAAGAAGGCTCTCGACCCGAAATGTCGCCCATTCCTTCTCTCCAGCAATGCTGTCTGTACTGCTGTGTTACTCCAGCTTTTATCCGTCTATCTAGTGTAGATGGGACATGTTATCCAGTGTGGGCAAGTTGGGCCCATGGGTCTGTTTCCACACTGTAAGACTTTATGACTATGACTCCAAATAGCTTCCTGTAACAACTCTATGAATCTATAACACAGCTTTCATGCAAGTGTAGAATTACTGCTTACATTTAATTGCTAACCATGTTTTATCGTAACTATCTTCGACTTTCATCCTAGCCATCAAAGGATTGTACTATTGCAGCGGTCGAAATGGAAATATTCAATAACCATAAAAAAAATGTATTTAATTTTTTTAAATGTATCATTTGACCCCTTCTTATTCAGGGGAAGAGGAGACAATTGTATTCGCCCATCCATTGAGACAGCCTTCATTTGAGTCAAGGACATATCAGGGGAAAAGTTTGTCACCATTCCTATCAAAGTTAACATTAGATCAGTGTAGAAAACTTGCTTTTAGAACTTGAAGAGAATGATAAATGATCATTCTACGTTTGGGTATGAATGCGAAAATAGGAGCAGCATATCTACAAGGAGTAGATAACATCAGACTGACTGGTTCTTTATGTTATATCAATGATCATTGACACTGAGCCTGGACTAATCTACATCTGACATCTTTTTGCAATACACACTGTCTTAGTATCCCCTTCTGTGTTACTGAGGGATAGCAGGTTATTTAAAGCTGGTGATTTACCTTATCTATAGAAGAACATGAATTGTGTAAAGCTACATTTTTTTTTACAGTGGCTTTACCAAAATAGATTAGTTTAGTTTGGAGATACAGCGTGGACACAGGCCCTTCGGCCCATGCCAACTGGCGATCCCTGCACCCTTATACTATCCTGCACACACTAGGGACAATTTACAATTATACCAGGACAATTAATCTACAAACCTGCACAACTTTGGACTGTGGGAGGAAACCAGCGATCCCAAAGAAAACATACGCAGGTCACATGAAGAACGTGCTAACTCCGTACAGCCATGCAGCCTTATTCAAGATCGAACCCAGGTCTGGTGCTGTAAAGACAGCGACACTACCACTGCGCCATGGTGCCGGAAAGATAGAGTGCTTTAGGATACTTGTACGTGTATACTGCTCCTAGAGACCTGAGTCATGTACAACATAATTTCCCCATCTATTCTGTCATGCCCCTTCATTTGAAGCAGATAGACTTTCTCTCAGATGGACTCAAAATGCTGGAGTAACTCAGTGGGCCAGGCAGTATCTCTGCAGAAAATGGATAGCTCATGTTTCTGATGGGGATCCTTCTTATTCTCTAATTTTAGGTTGATTATACAAACACTCCCATCCTTGCGCCCTCCCCTCCCCTCCTTCTCCATTAAAAGTTGGTTAACTCGTTCCCCAGTCCACAATGATAATAATAATAATAATAACTTTATTTATAGAGCACTTTAAAAACAACCACTGTTGCGACAAAGTGCTGTACATGACTAATCATGGACAAAAAATTATTACACGACAATAAAAACATTAGAAGAGAGAGTAAAAGCAATTAAAAAAAAATAAAAAAATAAAAAAATGCTGCATCCCTCTTGTGATCAAACCATCCATCACCAACAATTGACCTATGATGGAACCACCTTGCCCGAGATCCTCTGTTGGCCACTCTGCTTTGTAGTAGTTTTTCCTTGCTACCAGCTCCTCCTTCCCCCCTTCACCCACAATCAGCTTGAAGACCTGAAACGTCACCTATCCATTTTCTCCAGAGATGCTGCCTGACCCGCTGAGTTCCTTCAGCATTTTGTGTCTATATCTTTTGAAGTAACCAGAATCGGCAGTTCTTTTTTTGTTATATTACAGTTTTTCTCAGCCTCTATTTAAGGACAATGTGCCAACAGTTCCAAAGATGTGCAGCTCTGTAGGTTAATTGGCTTCAGTAAAATTGTACATTGTTCCTAATGTGTGTATAGGATAGTGTTATGTGCCAATCTCACTTAGGTGATTTTTCAGGTGACTGCCGGCGACTGTCAAGCCTTTGCAGGTCACCGACAAACCGGCAACTGGAACGATGACTGTCGGAGTGGAACACACACAAACATACACAGAGCGCATCCTTCACCCTCCAGTTATGCAGGCGGGGAATAGGGCAAGTGACGAGAGATTCACCATTCTCTGTCTGAGTGAAAGTCATCCGGTTTTAAAGGACGAGAACTTACGACAAGCTACGACCCCCTGTCCTGGACCCACTATCTTCCTGCATCTAGCTGCCTACCAAACTTAAGAATTTTGTACTCTCTATAAGATCCCGGCTCAATCTGGTAAATTTAGAGAGTTTAAACACGTTGACCAGAAGGACAGTCCTGACATCCCTAGAATCAGTCTGGTGAACGTCTCTGCACGACCATCTATGGCAATAATCCCCTGCCTCAGATTTGGCGACCAATATGTACGCAATACTCCAGGTGTGGTCTCACCAAGCTGGTTGGCACGGACTCGTAGGGCCGAAGGGCCTGTTTCCGTGCTGAACATGCAAAGAACACGGAGACCACTTCCACCCCTGCAACGGACTGTTCCAGCTGCTACGGTCAGGCAAACGCCTCCGTTGCCATGCGGTGAGAACGGAGAGGTTGAGAGGGAGTTTCTTCCCAGAGGCAATTCGGACTGTAAATGCCTATCTCACCAGGGACTAACTCTACAGAACGTTTTTCCTTCCATTATTTATTATGTAAAAGACAATGTGTGTGTTATGACTACCACTGCGCATACCAAACAAGAATTCTCGCTTCATTCTGGTCGCCGCTAAGTTTTCAACACGTTGACCAGAAGGATGCCACGACTAGAATGCGGGAACTATTCACGACCATGAGGGCGACTCCCCTGCGACCACCCGCGGACATGCGGCAACTTGTGGCGACCTCATAGTCGCGTGCAGTCGCCTAAAAAGTCACCTAAGTGGGACAGGCCCATTAGTGTGCATGGATCACTGGTCAACCTACGCCTTCGAAGGAGGCAGAGGCATGACTGATCATCCAAATTGAGTACATTGTTCCTGTTTCTCCTGATTGCCCTTGATCTCTTTAGCATAAGAACCATTATCAAACTTCTCAAAAAGTTTCATGATTTATCTGTGGTAGAAAATGTTACAAATCCGTCAACCGTTAGGTGAAGACATTTCTCCTCATCTCTGACATAAATGAACTACATTGGCTCTGGTGTTCCTCGCTATTGGAAATGTGTTTTCCACGCCAGATTTCATCCTCAATGTTTTGTCGCCTCTGAGTGGTGCTAGAAACATAGAAACAGAAAAATAGGTGCAGGAGTAGGTCATTCAGCCCCTTGAGCCACCACCACCACCATTCAATATGATCATGGCCGATCATCTAAAATCAATATCCCGTTCCTGCTTTTTTCCCATATCCCTTGATTCCTTTAGCCCTAAGAACTAAATCTCTCTTGAAAACATCCAATGAGTTGGCCTCCATTGCCTTCTGTGGCAGAGAATTCCACAGATTCACAACTCTCTGAGTGAAGAGGTTTTTCCTCATCATATCCGAGATGGCCTCCCCCTTATTCTTAAACTGTGACCCCTGGTTCTGGATTTCCCCAACATCAGGAACATTTTTCCAGCATCTAGCCTGCCTAATCCTTTAAGAGTTTTATATGTTTCTATAAGATCACCTCTCATCCTTCTAAATTCCAGTGAATACAAGCCCAATCGATCCATTCTTTCATCATATTTCAGTCCCGCCATCCTGGGAATTAACCTGGTGAATCTACGCTGCACTCCCTCAATAGCAATAATGTCCTTCCTCAAATTGGGAGACCAAAATTGCACACAATACCCGAGGTGCGGTCTCACCAAGGCCCTGTATAACTGCAGTAGGACCTCCTTGCTGGTAAACTCAAATCCTCTCACAATTAAGGCCAACATGCCATTAGTTTTTTTTTAGTTTTCTTCACTGCCTGCTGTACCTGCATGCTTGCATTCAGTGACTGATGTACAAGCATACAGAAGTTGATGGGGGCGCTGCGATCGGGCATTCTGTAGCTGTGATTATGGAAGATTCATGGTCCCGACCACGGGTGAACAAAGAGTGGCTGAACTTTGTTGCTTTCCACCACAGTGAAGAATGCTGTGGTGGATGTTTGTGTTACATTTTATGGTGTATCATGTGTTCCTTTTAAGTATATCGCTGCTGGCAAATTCATTTCACTGCACCTTCGGGTGTATGTTACAAATAAAATTGGCTTTGACTTTGACTTTGACAGCCAGGTCTCGCTGCACATCCCCTTTTCCTAACCCGTCACCATTCAGATAATAATCAGCTTTCCTGTTCTTGCCACCAAAGTGGATAACCTCACATTTATCCACATTATACTGCATCTGCCATACATCTGCCCACTCACTCAACCTATCCAAGTCACCCTGCAGCCTCATAGCATCCTCATCGCAGCTCACACTGCCACCCAGCTTCGTGTCATCTGCAAACTTGGAGATGTCACATTCAATTCCCTTATCTAAATTGTTAATATATTTTGTAAATAACTGGGGTCCCAACACCGAGCCTTGTGACACTCCCCTAGTCACTGCCTGCCATTCTGAAAAGGATCCATTAATTCATACTCTTTGCTTCCTGTCTGCCAATCAGTTCTCTATCCATGCCAATACTCTACCTCCAATACAATGTGCTCTAATTTTGCACACTCGTCTCTTGTGTGGGACCTTGTCAAAGGCATTTTGAAAGTCCAGATTCATCACATCCACTGGCTCTCCCTTATCCATTCTACTTATTACATCCTCAAAGAAATTCCAGAAGATTAGCCAAGCGAGATTTCCCTTTCATAAATCCATGCTGACTTTGGCCGATCCTGTCACTGTTTTCCAAATGCGCTGTTATAACACATTTAATAACTAACTCAAGCATCTTCCCCACTACTGATATAAGGCTAAATGGTCTATAATTCCCCATTTTCCCTCTCTCTCTCCTTTCTTAAAAAGTGGGATAGCATTGGCTACCCTCCAGTCCACAGGAACTGATTCAGAGTCGAAAGAACATTGGAAAATGATCACCAATGCATCCACGATTTCTAGGGCCAACTCCTTGAGTACTCTGTGATGTAGACCATCAGGCCCTTGGAGATTTAACTGGCTTTAGTCCCAACAGTTTACCTAACACCATTTCCTGATTAATGTGGATTCACTTCAACTCCTCCCTCCCACTAGATCCTCGGTCCCCTAGTATTTCTGGGAGATTGTTTGTGTCTTCCTTAGTGAAGGCAGAGCCAAAGTACTCATTCAACTGTTCTCCCATTTATTTGTTTCCCATTATAAATTCACCTGTCTCTGATTGTGATTTGGCCTCACTAATCTTTTCCTTTTTGCATATCTAAAGACGCTTTTAGAGTCAGTTTTTTATATTTCCCGCAAGCTTTCTTTCATGCTCCCCCCCCAATAGGCACATCCTTAATTAACCCCTTTGTCCTTCTCTGTTGAGTTCTAAATTTCTCCCAGTCCTCCAGTTTGCTGCTTCCCCTGGCCAATTTATATACCTTTTCCTTGGATTTAATACTATCCTTGATTTCCCTCATTATCCATGGTTGAGCTGCCTTCCCCATTTTATTTTTTCGCCAGACAGGGAGGAACAATTTTTGGAGTTCCTCCATGCGGTCTTTGAATCTTAGGAAGAAGTCTTGCACAGAAAAGGCCGTTTAACAAAACAATGCAGAAAGCTGACAGATTCTCACCATATCAGTGCTTGACATATTTCAAACTAATTAAGGAAGACTTCACAATGCAAGTAAAGATGAATGTACGGAACATATTGGTTCACCTTTTTTTGTAGTATCACATGCAGGTTTATAAAATCTATCTCCATAACAAAGACTGGAATATCAGTCTTTATTATGGAGATAGCTTCCATGAGCTTGCATCCAAGAGAAGATGGGTTTACTTTTCTTGACTTTGAAATGTTACAGTCACTTATCTTCCTGTCTTTCCATCCTATCTGTGTTCCTCGCTAATAAAGACAGAAAATGCTATTCGATTGTCAACATCATCAGTCATTTTTGTTTTGCTTTTTGGCTTGTGTTTGTCCGCAGTTTCACAGAGCGCTCATTATAATGTACCAGAACGGCGTGCATTTTTTAGTAATTTGTAAATAATTGATGGACAAATCCAACAAGTAAGCAAGTACTTTCAACTTTTAAGAAAGTACTGCAGAATGTCAGCCATGGCAAAGACATATTGATATGGTGAGAATCTGTCAACTTTCTGCAGTGTTTCGTTAAGAGAGAGGCCTCTGCCTAACTTGCAGCAAAGACACTAAAACTGCACCTGGCTCTATGATCGAATGGTGGGAAGATTCTACAGCCACTGATTTGAATTTTGCAGAATTACATTCAGAAAGCAAGCTGCAAAATGAATATACCCTGGCAATTATAAAGGGTTTAGTTCAGGCCAGTAACTGTCTAAAAATCTGAAGCACAATGACTCATCTTGTTAAATTCCAGCTGAGTTTAACATGGCCTCTCACACATCAACAGCTTTCATCAGTACCACGTGATTCATTTTACTTCTACTTGCCAAGGACATTGCATGGCTCCTTTCTGGCACTCCTACTCCCTGCTTGTGTTCTGACTTTCTTTCTTCCTTTCTTATATTCCTCAAAGGCTCTGACTGATTTAATTTTCCTCAGCCTCATGTTAACTTCCTTTCTATTTTGGACCAAATTTCCAACCTCTTGTGTCATCCGCCGTTCCCTTACCTTGCCGTCTTTGTCCGGCATCCGTACTTGAACTTGTCGGTCTTAAACTTTCAGCAAATCGTTTTTAAATAACTCATACATTTCAGAGCTTCTGGAGAAGGGTTTTGACCCAAAACGTCGCCTGTTCCTTTTCTCCAGAGATGCTGCCTGACCTGCTGAGCTACTCCAGCATTTTGTGCTTACCCATATTTCAGATGTAGACGCACCCAAAAACAACTGTTCCAACTTCACAGGTACACAAAAATGCTGGAGAAACTCAGCGGGTGCAGCAGCATCTATGGAGCGAAGGAAATAGGCGACATTTCGGGCCAAAACCCTTCTTCAGACTGATGGGGGGTGGGGGGGAGAAGGAAGGAAAAAGGGAGGAGGAGGAGCCCGAGGGTGGGGGGAATGGGAGGAGACAGCTTGAGGGTTAAGGAAGGGGAGGAGACAAGCAAGGGCTAGCAAAATTGGGAGAATTCAACGTTCATACCATCCGGACGCAAGCAACCCAGGCGGAATATGAGGTGCTGTTCCTCCAATTTCCGGTGTTGCTCACTCTGGCAATGGAGGAGACCCAGGACAGAGAGGTTGGATTGGGAATGGGAGGGGGAGTTGAAGTGCTGAGCCACCGGGAGTTCAGGTAGGTTATTGCGGACTGAGCGGAGGTGTTCGGCAAAACGATCGCCCAAACTCCGCTTAGTCTCCCCGATGTAAATCAGCTGACATCTAGAGCAGCAGATGCAGTAGATGAGGTTGGAGGAGATGCAGGTGAACCTTTGTCGCACCTGGAACGACTGCTTGGGTCCTTGAACGGAGTCGAGGGGGGAGGTGAAGGGACAGGTGTTGCATTTGCGGTTGCAATGGAAAGTGCCCGGGGAGGGGGTGGTACGGGAGGGAAAGGAAAAATTGACGAGGGAGTTGCAGAAGGAGCGGTCTTTGCAGAAGGCAGACATGGGGGGAGATGGGAAGATGTGGCGAGTGGTGGGGTCACGTTGGAGGTGGCGGAAATGGCGGAGGATTATGTGTTGTATTTGCCGGCTGGTGGGGTGAAAGGTGAGGACTAGGGGGACTCTGCCCTTGTTGCAAGTGCGGGGATGGGGAGAGAGAGCAGTGTTGTGGGGTATGGACGAGACCCTGGTGCGAGCCTCATCTATGGTGGCGGAGGGGAATCCCCGTTCCCTGAAGAACGAGGACATTTCCGATGCCCTGGTGTGGAACGTCTCATCCTGGGAACAGATGCGGCGTAGGCGGAGGAATTGGGAGTAGAGGATGGAGCCTTTACAGGGGGCAGGGTGGGAAGATGTGTAGTCCAGATAACCATGTGAGTCAGTTGGTTTGTAGTGTATGTCGGTCAGAAGTCTGTCCCCTGCGATGGAGATGGTGAGGTCAAGGAATGGTAGGGAAGTGTCGGAAATGGTCCTGGTGTATTGGAGTGCTGGATGGGAGTTGGTGGTGAAGTGGATGAAGTCAGTCAGTTGTGTGTGGGTGCAGGAGGTGGCAACAAAGCAGTTGTCAATGTAACGGAGGTAGAGGTCGGGGATAGGGCCCTGGTACGTATTGAACAAGGATTGTTCAAAGTACCCGACAAAGAGGCAGGCGTAGCTGGGGCCCATGCATGTGCCCATAGCACGCCTTGTGTTTGGAGGAAATGGGAGGAGTCAAACGTAAAGTTGTTGAGGGTGAGGACCAACTCCACTAGGCGGAGGAGAGTGTCAGTGGCTGGGTATAGGTTGCTCCTCTGGTCGAGAAAGAAATGGAGGGCTTTGAGGCCATCCTGGTGGGGAATGGAGGTGTAGAGTGACTGGACATCCATGGTGAAGATGAGGGGGTGAGGGCCTAGAGAGTGGAATGCATGGAGACGGCGGAGAGTGTCTGAGGTGTCTAGAACATAGGTGGGAAGGGATTTGACCAAGGGGGATAGTATGGATGCAAGGTATGTGGAGATGAGTTTGTTGGGGCACGAACAGGCAGAGACAATGGGTCTGCCGGGAGAGCCGGGTTTGTGGATTTTGGGGAGAAGGTAAAAACGGGCCGTGCGGGGCTTGGGAACGATGAGTTTGGAAGCTTGGTTGGGCAGGGCGTGGGAATTGATGAAGTCGGTGATGGTGCTAGATATGGTGGCCTGGTTCCTACTCCACTCTCCCTAGTTTCCCAATAATGTATATATTATATAATAAATCTTTGCCCTCCCTGAATTTAGTATTTTCCCCCAAGGTCCAGTCTTATCTGGGTGTCCTTGACCACCAGTCACTGAAAGTAAACATGCAGGTACAGCAGGCAGTGAAAAAAGCTAATGGCATGTTGGCCTTCATAACGAGAGGAGTTGAGTATAGGAGTAAAGAGGTCCTTCTGCAGTTGTACAGGGCCCTGATCAGACCACATCTGGTGTATTGTGTGCAGTTTTGGTCTCCTAATTTGAGGAAGGACATGCTATTGAGGAAAGTGCAGCGTAGGTTCACGAGGTTAATCCCAGGGACGGTGGGACTGTCATATGTGGAAAGATTGGAAAGAGTGGGTACACAAAAAAGCTGGAGAAACTCAGCGGGTGCAGCAGCATCTATGGAGCGAAGGAAATAGGCAACGTTTCGGGCCGAACCCCTTCTTCAGACTGATCGGGGGTGGGGGTGGGCGGGGACAAGGAAGGAAAAAGGAGGAGGAGCCTGAAGGCGGGGGGGATGGGAGTCTTTAGCAGGGGGACAGAGTGGGAAGGGGAGGAGATAGCATGGACTAACAAAATTGTGGGAGAATTCGAAGTCTGTTCATGCCCCCAGGATGCAGACTCCCCAAACGGAATATGAGGTGCTGTTCCTCCAATTTCCGTGTGCTGCTCGCTGTGGCCATGGATGAGACCCAGGACGGAGAGGTCGGAGACGGAGTGGGAGGGGGAGTTGAAGTGCTGAGCCACCGGGAGGTCAGCTTGGTTATTGCGGATCGAGGAAAGCGTACCCGACAAAGAGGTGTTCGGCGAAACGATCGCCCAACCTCCGCTTGGTCTGGAGGAAATGGGAGATCTGCTGACATCTAGAGCAGCGGACGCAATAGATGAGGTTGGAAGAGATGGCAGGTAAACCTCTGTCGCACCTGGAACGATTGCTTGGGTCCTTGAACGGAGTTGAGGGGGGAGGTAAAGGGACAAGTGTTGCATCTCTTGCGGTTGCAAGGGAAAGTGCCCGGGGAGGGGATGGACCGAGAGGGAAGGGAAGAATTGACAAGGGAGTTATGGAGGGAGCGGTCTTTGCGGAAGGCAGATAGGGGGGGAGATGGGTCTGCCGGGAGATGTGGCGAGTGGTGGGGGTCACGTTGGAGGGTGTGCGAAACTGAACGGAGGTTTACTTTTTGTACGTGAGAAGCTGGTGGGATGAAAGGTGAGGACTAGGGGGACTCGGCCCTTGTTGCGAGTGAGGGGATGGGGAGAGAGAGCAGTGTTGCGGGGTTATGGAAGAGAACCTGGTGCGAGCCTCATCTATGGTGGAGGAGGGGAACCCCCGTTCCCTGAATAATGAGGACATTTCAGATGTCCTGATGTGGAACGCCTCATCCGTGGAGCAGATGCGGCGTAGATGGAGGATTGGGAGTAGGGGATGGAGTCCTTGCAGGAAGCAGGATGGGAAGAAGTGTAGTCCAGATAGCCATGGGAGTCAGAAAGAGTGGGCTTGTATTCACTGTAATTTAGGAAGATGAGAGGGGATCTTACAAAAATATATAAAATTATAAAAGGACTGGACAAGCTAGATGCAGGAAAAATGTTCCCAATGATGGGGGAGTCCAGAACCAGGAGCCACAGTCTAAGAATAAAGGGGAGGCCATTTAAAACCGAGATGAGAAAAAACGTTTTCACAGTTGTGAATTTGTGGAATTCTCTGCCACAGAAGGCAGTAGAGGCCAATTCACTGGATTTAAAGAGAGTTAGATAGAGCTCGGGGGGCTAGTGAAATTAAGGGATATGGGGAGACGGCAGACACTGGCTACTGATTGTGGATGATCAGCCATGATCACAATGAATGGTGGTGCAGGCTCGATGGGCCAAATGGCCTTCTACTGCACCTTATTTTCTATGTTTCTATGTTATCCTTATTCATAATTAAAATCTTAATGTGTTGTGACCACTGTTCTCGAAATACTTTCCCACTGAAATGTCAGTCACTTGGCCAGGCTTATTTCCCAATACAAAGTATAAGCCCTCCTCTAGTTGAACTATTCACATGTTTCAAGAAAACCCTCGGATTAACCCAACAAATTCTGCTCCATCCACACCTCTTGCACAAAGTAATTTCAATTCTAGGGGAGTTACACTATATGTCAATCCTGTTTCTTTTACATATTTCCATAATCTATTTAGATATCTCTCCCTCTGTCTCCCGCTGGCTTTTTGGAAGTAAACAGTACAGTCCCATCACAGCGATTTCACCTTTCTTATTTTTAATAAGAGTTCTCCCCCTATTGCCTTGATGGGTGAACTTCTTTAACCCTCCAGTATGTTCTCACTGCGTGAAGGTGTAACATTGATTAGTAAATCAACTCCTTTGTCTCTTTCATCTCCCTCTCTATCACGCCTGAAATGTCAAAATCCTGGAACTTTGAGCTGTCAGTTGCTTCTGTTTGTTTCCCTCACGTCAGCTCAATGTTTCCATATGGAATGTTTTTTTTATGCTGTTAAGTAGGGAGAATTTTATATTTTTTTAATCTTTTGAACACAGGTTTTCATAGAGTAGCTGGTAGAGCCTCTGTCTCACAACACCAGGTGTGATCCTTTGATACTGACCTTGGGATATGTCTGTGTGGAGTTTGCACGTTCTCCCTTTGACCTTTTCGGGTTTCCTCGTGTGCTCCAGTTTCCTCTCACGTTCCAAAGAGGTGAGAGTTTGTAGGTTAATTGGCCTCTGTAAATCGCCCCGAGTGTGTAGGGGAGTGGATACGAAAATGGGATTGCATAGAATTAGAGTGAAGGGATGATCGATGGTCGGCAGGGACTCGGTGGGCCGAAGGACCTGTTTCCATGCTGTTTCTTTCAATCGATCAATATTGCTGCAGCTGCCACAGCATAATCAATAACCAGACTCTAAATGCTTTCACCCCAAAAGGCTGGGGAATGGCTTGCCTGAAGTGCATCAAAACTTCTCCAATACCTAAAAGTCAGGAAGGTGAAGCAAAATGTTCCAGAGGCTGACGGGGAGGAGTACCAACAATGATCAGGAAGCATGAGACCGCCCTGACCATTGTCAGTCTGTCCACCGCTTTAGACATCCTGTTAAACTCTTTAATTCTCCTTCCCATTCCCACACAGACCTTTCTGTCCTTGGTCTCCTCCATTGTCAGAGTGAGGCTAAATGCAAATTGGAGGAACAGCATCTCATATTTCGCTTGGGCAGATAACAGCCCAGTGGTATGAATATTGATTTCTCTAACTTCAGGTAGCCCCGGCATTCCTTCTCTCTCTCTATCTCTCCCCCACCCAAGTCAGACTAGCTTCTCGTTTTCACCCAACAACAGCTGACAATGGGCCTATCCCCTTTATCATCGTTACATTTTGCATATCTTTCATTCATTGTTCTTCATCTCTTGACATCATCATCTATATCAATCAATCGATCAATCAACCGTTATTGTCATCTTGCAAAGCAACAGTTGTACAGTGCAAAATGAGAAGATGTTTCCTAGGGAATACCAGAGCATCGCACATGAAACTTAAAACATTTCACACATAATAAAATTTAAAAACAATCCAGTCCCTGATGAAACAGTATAAATAGTTAAAAGCAGGTAAAACAGCAACATTAAAATACTGTAAAAACAGTCTTTAAATGTCCAGGGCAGCTGATTTGAGTGGCCAGTGCCAGAGTTATTAAATTGTCAGTGCAAAGCTGCAGAATCAGGCGGAGTGACTGTTTAGCAGCCTCACAGCCTGTGGCAGGAAGCTGTTTAGCAGTCTGGTAGTCCGGGCTTTGATGCTACGATATCTCTTGCCTGATGGCAGGAGATCCAGGTGTGTGTGGAGGGGGTGCAGTTTGTCCTTTGCTATGCTCAGTGCTTTTTTTCAGACAGCGGCTCTGGAACAGTTCTTGTACCGAGGGTAGGGAGACGCTAATGATCCTCTCTGCTCCCCTCATTACCCTCTGCAGAGCCTTCCTGTCCGAGCAGTTACAGTTGGAGTACCACGTGTTTATGCAGTACGTGAGTACAGACTCCACCGTGCCCCTGTAGAAAGTCCTGAGGATGTTGCTGGGGAGTGAGGCCGGTTTGAGTTTCCCCAGGAAGTGCAGTCGCTGATGGGCCCGTCTCTCATTTACCTTATCTCTCGTTTACCTTATCTCTAACCAGTCTGAAGCTGGGGTTTGACCCGAAACATCACCCATTCCTTATCTCCAGAGATGCTGCCTGTCCCGCTGGTATTACTCCAGCTTTTTGTGTCTATCTTCTGTGTGTATCAGCTGCAGCAACTCACCGAGGTAACTTTGACAGCTAACGCCTGGAAGGATAACGCCAAACATTGGGAAATCAGTAGTCGTAAGTTCTTCCCCCAACTCACAAGGCATCCTGCTTGTACTTAAATCATTGTCCCTGAGTGGGTTGAGAACTACGAACTGTCAAACCAACAGCACTGAGGAAGCACATTTACTGCGGAATTCAGGAAATGCAATGGGCCATTAAGAATTCTCCATTATCACCTAATCAGGGAAGGCAATAAATGCCAGCAGCATCAATGACACCCATATCTCAAAGAGTAATTAAAATATTTGAAAATGGACATTCATGGGTCAATGTGACACCACTCTCAATCTTTTGTGTAATCTCTTGTGAAGTTGACATCAATCAAGCCTTTAACCACATTTGTGGCTCCATCAGTCTGTACATTTGCATATATCCCTTTTATAGGTAAATAACTCATATACTTCATAAATCACAAACATTTTGATGTTAACCATGATGATACAATATATTAAATTCTCAAAATCGCACGTTTCTGGGACAAAGTCTCTGCACTACTTTAACGGATATGGTTAAATAGAAACACCTAACACACTCGGCATACTATTTGCATTTTCATTTTATTGCTTATTAATCTGAAAAGTACAGTCTGAATACAATGAGATAGAAAAATAACCTCAGGTGAATGCCACATTAATGGAAGCTTATTTTCAATTGATTGAACAACAAAACAACTTCACAGTTTAATGGCAGAGAAGCTAGTGAGTGATTTGAAATATAAACTCCATTTAGCCTTGTATTCGAAGCACAAGTTGAATTCTACAAGCAACAGGAGTTTCAATGTAAAGGCTATGGGGGAATTTCAATAATGGTCCCAAATAATTATTCTCTTCAACCTTCACCTGGAAATGGACATGTGCCTCATCACACATTGAAATCTACATTCCTGAAGCAATGGATAATTAGGTTGAATGGTGGATGTGTGGCAGGCAGGCCAACACATGCGTTCATGTGTGGTCTATTGGAAATCCACTGGGATTGGTGTCCCACTGAATCGGACTTAAAGGTTGGAAAGCCTTTCCATCGATTGTTAGAAATCAGGTACTATATATCCACGGTTAGACACAAAAAGCTGGAGTAGAGAGAGGCCTGAGGTTTTGGAAGGGTATGGGCTAAGAATTGATCCATACTGTAAATACAGGGGGTCAAGGTTGACGTAAATACAAGGGTCAAGATTTGTTGGGGGGGTGCAGAGCAACAACTAGTCAGAGTGGAGAATATCTATTTCGGGTTTTCCATCTACTGCTGCAAGGGGTAACAGTGTTGGTCATTCAGGACGCTGGGTTGGTGGACAAGGGTTGGTTAAAATCAACACTCAGATGTGATAATTGGTGGTAAGGGGAAGCAAATGAGGGATGTAGTAGAGACTGGGAAGTGGGTAGCTGTGGGTAGGACAACCAGTTTAGTTTAGTTAGTTTAGTTTAGAGCTACAGTGTTGAAATAGGACCTTCGGCCCACCGAGTCCACATCCACCAGTGATCCCCGCACACTAACACTATCCTACACACACTAGGGGCAATTTACAATTACAACAAGCCAATTAACCTACATACCTGTACGTCTTTGGAGAAACCCCATGCAGGTCATGGAGAGAAGTATAAACTCCGTACAAACAGCCCCTGTAGTCAGGATCATACCCGGGTCTCTCGCTATAAGGCAACAACTCTACCGTTGCACCACTGTGCCAGGGAAATAAGTTGGTTAAAGTGAATTTATCTGAATGGAGTTCCCAGCGCTGATCAGGGAGCTGTTCAGGGGAGAGACCTTTGAGAATTTTAAAACAGTTGCCAAGATATTTTGGAAGCTTGCATCTGCATAAATGGCCTGGCAAAAATGAGAAAACTGGTGGCTCGGCATGTTCCATCCTCCAAGTGTTAGGTGTCAAATGCACAGAGCACCTCAAAATGAAAATGACAGATTTCATGATCCAAATTACAAGTTGTCAATTTCCATTTTTTTTTATATGGAAACTGTAATACACAGAAATGAGACACTATTGATACCTGTTCCAAGGTTGTTCATACATTCATGTTTGTGATAGGAGCAGATGTAGGCCATTTGCCCATCAAGTCTGCACTGCCATTCCATCATGGCTGATCTATCCTTCCCTCTCAACCCCATTCTCCTGCCTTCTCCCCACAACCCCTGACACCTGTACTAATCAAGAATCTATCAATCTCTCCCTTAAAAATATCCCCTGACTTGGCCTCCACAGCGTTCTGTGGCAATGAATTCCACAGAGTCACCACCCTCTGACTAAATAGATTCCTCCTCATCACCTCCATCTCTTGGAATGTCATAAGGTGCCCAATAGATCCTCTAATTATAATCTCCCACCTACTTCAATTTTGGAACAAGGAGAACATGGTGGGTCACAAGGCGTAAGATCATAAGTCATAGGAGCAGAATTAGTCAGAATTCTGTCCATCAAGTCTACTCTGCCATTCATGGCTGATCTATTTTTTCTTCTCAACCACATTTTCCTGCCTTCTCCCCATAAGCCGTAACACCCTTCAGCAACATGTGATGATTATTCAAATAAAAAACAGAAAATGTTGTTCAGCAAGGCCACCAGCATAATGAAGGATGAATCTCACCCCGGTCACTCCCTCTTCTCCGCTCTCCCATCAGGCAAGAGGTACAGAAGTGTGAAAACGCACACCTCCAGATTCAGAGACGGTTTCCTCCCAGCTGTTAACAGGCAACCTACCATCAACTAGAGAGTGGCCCCGAGCTACTATCTACCTCATTGAACACCCTCGGACTTCCATAATCGGACTTTATTGGACTCTATCTTGCACGAAAGAGTGCCCTTTATCCTGTATCTGCACACCGTGAACAGTTCGATTGTAATCATGCATTGTCTTTCTGTTGACTGGCTAGCACGCAACATGAAGCGTTTCAATGTACGTTGGTACATGTGACAATAAACTGAACTCAAATTAAATACTGGAACACTCAAGGAGTCAGGGAGAATTGTGAAGAAAGAAAAAGAGTTGATTTTTCAGGCCTGACACCCTTCCGACCTGAAACATGAACCCTGTTTCACTGTCCACAGATTCTGCTTGACCTGCTGAGTATTTCCAGTATTTCTATTTTCATTTCAGAAATTTTTATTTCAGAATTTCTAGCCTCCGCCTTTTTTTCATTTTCCGTTGCCATGAAGAGTACTCCATTGTGTAACAGCATCAGCCCTTGCCATTATTCATCTGGATTCAGTTTCCAGACAGGCTGGTGGGTCTTAAACCTCCTCTGCACCTGGGAGTGGCGGCGCCTAACGGCAGCGGCTCGACTACAGTCGTCTGTCTTTTTTTATTTTTGTCTTGTTAAATGTATGTCCTTGAGTTAGTTTTTATTATTTTTTTAGCTGTGTACATGTGGGGGGGCTGTGGGGGAAACTGTTTAAATCTCTTCCCTGTGCGGGGACCCGACTATTCCCTGTCAGGTCTCGGATGTCGTTGGGCCTAACATCGTGGAGCCGGCGGCGACCTCCGGCTGGGACTAACCTGAGGGCTCCAGTTGCAGAGCCTGCGGAACTGACATCGCAGAGCTGGCCAACTTCGGAGCGGGAAGAGCTGTGGTGGCGTGCGGCTGCGACCCGACTTTTGGAGTTCGGAGGCACCGGCCGCAGACCCGGTGGACGGGAACATCGGGAGCTCGCAGGTCCCTGGTGGGAGACCGCTTTTCCGAGCTCCGCAACGGCGACTTCTCCCGCTGGAATCGCGGGTTTAAGGACATGGAGCCGGGGCCTAACATCGCCCGGCGTGGCTTAAACGGCCTCAGGACTTACCATCGCCCGCCGGGGGCTTTAACATCGGAGCCCCAGTTCGCCTCGACACTGCAGTTGGACTGCTGGACCACGGGAGAAGGAACAAAGGGAAGAGATAAAGACTTTGCCTTCCATCACAGTGAGGAGATGTTGGAGACTCACTGTGATGGATGTTTATGTAAACTGTGTTAAGTGTGGGTCTTGGATTGTTTTGTAATGTAAAAAACTGTAGAAATGGAATTTCGTTCAAACCTAGGTTTGAATGACAATAAATAGCATTCTATTCTATTCTATTCTCCAACCTCATCTACTGCATCTGCTGTTCCAGGTGTGGACTCCTATATATCGGCGACACCAAGCACAGACTGGGCGATCGTTTCGCTGAACGCCTTCGCTCAGTCAGCCTTGGCCCACGCAATCTCCCAGTTGCCAAACACTTTAACACCCCTTCCCATTTCCATACTAACCTTTCTATCCAAGGCCTCCTCAATCCTCAAGTGTAATGAGCCAAATGTAAATTGGAGAAACATCACCTCATATTTTGCTTGGGCAGCTTACATCCCAGCAGTATGAATATTGATTTCTCCAACTTAAAATAAACCTTGCCACCCTCTCTCTCCCCCACCCTAGTCGGCGTACTAGTTTCACTGTCGTCCTGATGAGTTTTATTGTTTGTACCACTCGTTATCACTTCCCCCTCACAGCCAACAATGGACCATTGTGGGCTCCACATTTCCTTCATCATCGTTGAACTTTGCAATTATTTCATTCATTTGTCCTATCTCCTATATCTCTCGTTTCCTGACTCTCAGTCTGAAGAAGGGTCTCAATCTAAAACATTGCCTATTCCTTTTCTCCAGAGATGTTGCCTGACCTGCTGCATTACTCCACCTTTTTGTGTCCATCTCTGGGTTATTAGTCCATGTCACTGGTCCCCCAGCTGATAGCAAAAACACTAACCCCTGTAATGAGCTGCAACACCTTCCATAGGCGAAATGTGCTGTCCGTTTGCGATGACAGACACAAGTTCATTGCCTGTCGACTTCTGCTGGAACAGAAAGAGCCACAATGCGGCTATACCTCTTCAGCTCAGGGTCCCAGTTGCTACCAGAGGCTGATAGAATGGTGACTACAAAGGATGCTCATACATCCATGTTTGCTGGCGTCTCTCTGTAGGACTACTGGGACTGCAGAGGAATGCTGCAATTCAGCACATTCCAAGAAAAGGAAAATAAATGAGTAATTCATTGGATGCTCAAGGGAAGTTCCAGATTTGTGAAAATATGAATCCAGTATTTCGTCACATTGTGGGCTTCACAGGTTTTCACTCAAGAAAGGACTAATGATATATCCCACCCGGGAGGTAAAAGAATACAGTGACAGAAACACAATGGAAAGGAATATCAGCTGGTTTCTATCATGAATAGAGATTGACAATTAATCTCCCACTGATGAGTTAAATATAATTCTCTGTGAACTCGTAAACGGGAGGAATGTTGCTTGCTGGCTTGTCTTCTGGCAGAGGTACCGGTGGGAAGCCTCCGAAGGGGAAAGTAATCTTTTTACCCGGAGTCCTCGCTGGAGGAGTAGGTCCAGTAGTTAAGTAGAAAGAACATCGCAATGGCACAGATCAACGGAGGTGAAGACATCAGAGGTATTAGCTCCAGCAGTAACACCACCACAGGGTTTTGAGTATAAAAATCAAAAGTGCTCAGTGCATTTTATCATCTCAATAACGTGAAGGTTTCTCTTAAGAATCCATCCCCTTCATTCCTGATCTGATCAAGAATATATTATTCCCGCTCTCAATTTTACGTTAGTTTACTTTAACATAGAAACATAGAAAATAGGTGCAGGAGGAGGCCATTCGGCCCTTCGAGCCAGCACCACCGTTCATTGTGATCATGGCTGATCACTCCCTATCAATAACCCGTGCCTGCCTTCTCCCCATATCCCTTGACTCCAGTAGCCCCTAGAGCTCTATCTAACTCTCTCTTAAATCCTCTTTTTAGTTTAGAGATACAGCGCGGAAACCGGCCCTTTGGCCCACCAAGTCCGCACCGACCAGCAATCACATGAGAGATCCTACAATTTATAATCCAATTAACCTATAAACCTGTACATCTTTGAAGTGTGGGAGGAAACCGGAGCACCCGTGGAGAACCCACGTGGTCACGGGGAGAACATACAGACTCCATACAGACAGCACCCGTAGTCAGGATTGAACCCAGTTCTCTGGCACTGTAAGGAAGCAATTCTACCGCTGCGCTGCACCTTTAATGTGCAGCTCCAAAGCCTACTTTGTTTTCAACATAGTTCGGCCCCTGTCCCGCCTAGGCAATTTTTGTAGGCGACTACAGGCGATTAGGCTGTCGCCACATGGTCGCCAGGGTGTTGCCTGTATGGTCGTGAGTAGTCTCCTCAGTCGTCCCAAGAATCGTAACGTTTTTCTGGTCGCCACTGGATCTTTCAGTTCTTTCAGCCATAGTCGGCAACAGTTGGCTTGACGCCAATGAGCGTGGCTTGACTTCTCCTGATGTAGGTGCTTGTTGTAGGTTGTCGCCAGGGTGACATAGGTTGTCACCAGGATGACGTGGGTTGGCGCCGGTGCTGAATTCGGTGAATTCCATTGGCGACTACCTACGTCAACCTAGGTCAACCGGCGACAGGTACCGTCGACTGAATTGCCTTACCTTGTCGTAGCTTGTCGTGGGTGATCGTAGGTTGTTGTAGGTGTGGTCGGAGGTGGACATCCTAATGGGTCGAGAGTTGTCAGTAGCTTACCGTAGCTTAACGTTGGCTTGGTGGTAGGTAGTTGTAGACATTGTCATAGACATTGTCGTAGGGGGATCCAGTTGCCAGTTTTTCGGCGACCTGCTATGAATATGACAGTCGCCGGTAGTCACCGAAAAAATCGGCTAAGTGGGACAGGCCCATTAGAGATAGTTCTTATGGCTAACGGAATCAAGGGATATGGGGAGAAAGCGGGAACAGGGTACTGATTTTGGATGATCAGCCATGAGGGAGTGCAGAGAAGGTTCACCAGACTGATTCCTGGGATGTCAGGACTGTCTTATGAGGAAAGACTGGATAGACTTGGTTTATACTCTCTAGAATTTAGAAGATTGAGAGGATATCTTATAGAAACTTACAAAAATTCTTAAGGGGTTGGACAGGCTAGATGCAGGAAGATTGTTCCCGATGTTGGGGAAGTCCAGGACAAGGGGGGTCACAGCTTAAGGATAAGGGGGAAATCCTTTAAAACCGAGATGAGAAGAACTTTTTTCACACAGAGAGTGGTGAATCTCTGGAACTCTCTGCCACAGAGGGTAGTTGAGGCCAGTTCATTGGCTATATTTAAGAGGGAGTTAGATGTGGCCCTTGTGGCTAAGGGGATCAGGGGGTATGGAGAGAAGGCAGGTACGGGATACTGAGTTGGATGATCAGCCATGATCATATTGAATGGCGGTGCAGGCTCGAAGGGCCGAATGGCACCTAATTTCTATGTTTCTCCTGCACCTAATTTCTATGATATTTCTATGTTTCTATGTTTCTATGATCATATGGAATGGCGTTGCTGGCTCAAAGGGCTGAATGGCCTTCGCCTGCATCTATTTTCTATGTTTCTATATTTCTACTTGTTAATAACAGTTACACATCAAAATATCTTTTCCAATTTTCATTTCCTCTTTTCTCCTCCATTTGTGGAGAGATCAGTTTTAAATCAGCACTTAATGCTATTAACATGGCATGGCATGAATTTTAACACACAATTACCCTTTTACTAAATAATAAAAAAGGCAGGCTCACTTGTGTTTTGAATGCAAATCTGATTTTCCTCCACAGTAATTCATTGGATGAAAATTATCTTCTGTCCTAGTTATTTAATTCAGCAACCGGTTTCCCTGAAAACACACAGATAACAGCATTTTGTGATGTTTCATTTTTTTTAAATAAGTGATTGCTTAAAGATTAAATTTCAAGGAATTATATCAAAATAATCTCTCTGCTGCTGTACAGAAGGAAAAGAAAATCATTCTGGAGTGAAGCACGATCTTTACTGAGAAAATTGGCTTGGCTTCACTATTAAATCAAGCTGGGCACAGACTTTTTTTAGCATCTTTGTTTAATTAAATGAGATTTTTACATAAAATTAGCTGCTTCCCTATTTAATGAACTTGAAATTACTAATCACAAGGAAAATATGCTTTCTTTTTCAAGCATCGTGCCAGAAGTTATAGTAATTATTTTATTAGAACTCAGTTACATCACAATGCAAATAGTCATTATCTATGATAGGAACTCTTTGGCTAAGCTGCACGTTTTTTAAAAGACAGATAATTTAAATTCAGTTTAGCTTATTGTCACGTGTACCAAGGTACATTGAAATGCTTTCGTTGCGTGCTATCCAGTCAGCAGAAAGACAATACATGATTACAATCGAGCCATTTACAGTGTAAATGTACATGATAAGAGAATAACGATTTCTGCAAGGTAAAGTCAGCAAATTCCGATCAAGGCTAGTCTGAGTGTTAATGATTAATTATTGTAATTAATGATTAACGATTACTAATTACTGACTGTAGTTGGTTCTGGAGGGATATTTAACATTAAGTAAACACAAATTAATAGAGATTTCAGTTTAAGGCATCATCATTTTCTGCCCCACTGTGTCATTGACTTAGAGCCTTCAATGAAGATCCCAACCAGATTTGTTCAGCTCATTAAGTGGTGCAGATCTGCCTGAAGGGTCTGATTGACGTACATGATCAATTGCCCAATACCGGCCAGTTATTGTAAGTGGCTCCTGAGCTGTTTGGCAACAGCTCATCATGGGGGATTGATACAATCAATCGGACAGCGCACAGGAGTTCATTGATCTGCTGTGGCTGTTCATAAGATGTCTCACTTAGGCTAGGCACTAAAGTAAGATGGCAATGTTGACAACACTAAGCAACTGAGCACAAATAAATGGCAGCACGATGATGCTTATTTCGTCAAATGACGACCTCTATCAATTGCACTTTTGCATTCAATATATATTGTTCTTCATTTTGTTGGATTCTCCATCATCACCCAGAAGAATATTTTTTAAATTCAATTTCAATTTTATTTTTAATATGTTTTATTATTTATTTATTATTATTTATTTTTTTTTGGTGATTTTTTTTATGATACTGCCTGTAAAGGGAAATTCATTTTGTTGTCTCAAATTGAGACAATGACAATAAATTTGAATACAATACAATACAATACAATATGCATAACAGCACAGTGCACCTTTGATGTGGCAAATGGCCTCAAGATGTATTTCACTCTAACTTTGGGACACGTGACAATAAAAGAACCATTCAACCATTGATCCATTGAGATGTTGCAGTTAGATTGTGCGGCATGGTGGTGCAGTGGTAAAGATGCTGCTTTACAGTGCCAGCGACCCGCGTTCGATCCTGACTGCAGGTGTTGTCCATACAGAGTTTGTACGTTTTCCCCGAGGTGGGTTTTCTCCAACATCTCCGGTTTCCTCCCACACTCCGAAGATGTACAGGTTTGTAGGTTATTTGGCTAGGTATAATTGTAAAAATTGTTCTTAGCGTGTGCAGGGTAGCGCAAACGTGCGGTGGTCGCTGGCAGGCCCGAACTCGGTGGATTGGAGGGCCTGTTTCAGCACTGCGTCTCTAAACTAAACAAAAAAATTAAGAGGACCAAATCCATTTTGAGAACACAAGGGAGCATGAAGGAAAGAAAATGCTTACATTAATATGTCATCTTTCTAAGTGATTGTGAAATATCTTTATATTTTGAAAGCACGGTTTCTATTGTTCAGAATCACTACTTCTAAATTGCTGACAGCAAAGTCCCATGGACAGCAATGAGCTGTATAAGTGGGGGATCAGACAAGTTGGTCAAGGGAAAATGTGGGCAAAAGATCAGGATGTTCTTCAATAGTGTCATCTTCACCTGAGAGATCAGATGGAGCCATGTGACTGAATCTTCCCATGGAGTAGTTTTGTGCCAAAACGTCACCAACAGTATTCCTTTTCCCCAGAGATGCTGTCTGACCCCCTGAGTTACTCCAGCTTTTTGTGTTTATCTTAGTTTAGTTTAGTCGAGTTTAGTCGTGTTTAATTTAGTTTAGTTTAGTTTAGTTTAGTTTAGTTTAGTTTAGTTTAGTTTAGTTTAGTTTAATTTAGTTTAGTTTAGATTACTATAATTTAGTTTAGTTTAGTTTAGTTTAGTTTAGTTTAGATTACTTTAATTTAGTTTAGTTTAGTTTATTGTCACATGTACCAAGGTACAGTGAAAAGCATTTTTGTTGCGTGCTATCCTGTCAGTGGAAAGACTATACATAATTACTGATCAAGCCACCCGCAGTGTACAGATACAGGATAAACGGAATAACGTTTAGTGCAAGGTAAAGTCCAGTAAAATCTGAGTAAAGATAGGCTGAGGGTCTCCAATGAAGTCCGAGGGTCTCTAATGAGGGGAAAAGGAAGGAAGAAAGCACATGGTATGCAATTCAAAGGCACCTTCAAAAGGAAAGAAAAATAACTCAATGGGGTCTGAAGGTCCCCAATAAGGTAGATGGTAGGACAAGACCGCTCTCTGGTTGGCAATAAGATGGTTCAGTGGCCTGATAACAGCTGGGAAGAAACTGCAATAATGAAGAGAGTGAGAGTAATCCATCTTACACAGACACCTCGCACCACAAATGTAGCCAGGGACTCATTAACGATTGTAAATCAAAGTTTCATTTTTTTGTGCCAGTAAATCTGTTGGGATGCCTTCTGATACAGCAGGCATGTCTGTACTGCAAAACTGCTAAGGCCTTGGTAGAATATGCTGTACAGTGAACTAGATGCAATACATCAGTGAAGGGTCGTACTTCAGAATGCGTTCAATCACTGATTTGTATTAATTTAATTTCAATAAAAGAATTATATTGATGCATTACTGCACATATAATAATAAACAAACACCAGGGATATTGTAAAAATAGAAACTGTTGACAAACACTCAGCAGACGGGCAACATAGTGGCATAGCAGTAGAGGTACCGCCTTACAGTACCAGAGAACCGGGTTTGATCCTGACTACGGGTGCTATCTGTACATTCTCTTCATGACCTGTGTGGGTTTTCTCCAGGATCTTTGGTTTCCTCCCACACTCCAAAGACATACAGGTTTGTAAGTTAATTAGCTTGGTATACATGCAAAAAAATGTCCCTGGAGTGTGTAGGCATGTTTCCACGCTATATCACTAAAACTGAAACCAACAGACTGAAAAGATTAGGCATCATCCATGGAGGGAGAGAAATGAGAACATTTCATATTTATGACCTCATCAAGAATCAAGTGCACACACAGTGAAACTCAGGAATTTGGTGGTACCAGATGAGCAGATTTTCCATACAATGGAATATTATTCCATTATTTCTCCCTCCGGTGCATTTAATGATCCCAGGAATGAGTAAGTTAACAAATGATGAGCATTTCACGGCACTGGGCCTCTACTCGCTGGAGTTTAGAAGAATGAGGGGGACCTTCATTGAAACATACAGAATAGTGAAAGGCTTAGATAGAGAAGGTGTGGAGAGGATGTTTCCACTAGTGGGAGAATCCAGGGCTAGAGGTCATAGCCTCTGAATTAAAGGAGGTTCTTTTAGGAAGATGAGTAGCAAACTCTTTAGCCATAGGGTGGTGAATCTGTGGAATTCTTTGCCACAGAAGGCTGTGGAGGCGGTCAGTGGATATATTGAAGGCAGAGATAGATATTTTTGATTTGGACGGATGCCAGAGGCTATGGGGAGAAGGCAGGAAAATGTGGATCAGAGAGAGTGATAGATTATTCATGATTGAATGGCAGAGTAGACACGATGGGCTTCATTTTTTTTTTACACGTTACACAGTAAAACAATACATTTTCCTACTGAACCAGATAAGTTTAAAAATAGTGTAGGAAACAGAATCAGTGGAGTGGATTGGAATGTGGGTACCAGGGCCCTGGTGCGTCAGAGAGAACTTGGGAATCAGTACTTGGTTACCAGGAGCTGAAACACTAGGGTTTTCAAATAGTCATATTCAAATTCATATCAAAGCATTTCAAGCAGAGTGCAGGCCACCAAATTCAAATTTAGTTCATAGCATTTCAAGCAGAGTGGAGGCCACCAAATTCAAATTCATTTCATACCATTTCATGCAGAGTGCAGGCCACAAAATTCAAATTCATTTCATACAATTTCAAGCAGAGTTCAAATTCAAACTAATTTCATACCATTTCAAGTAGAGTGCAGTCCACCAAATTCAAATTCATTTCATACAATTTCAAGCAGAGTGCAGGCCACCAGATTCAAAATAATTTCATACCATTTCAAGCAGAGTGCAGGCCACAAATTAAATTCCATACCATTTCAAGCAGATTGCAGGCCACCAAGGTCAATTTCATACCATTGCATGCAGAGTGCAGGGCACCAAATTCAATTCCATACCATTTCAAGCAGAGTGCAGGCCCACCAAATTCAAATTTCATACCATTTCAAGCAGAGTGCAGGCCACCTAATTCAATTTCATACCATTTCAAGCAGAGTGCAGGCCACCAAATTCAATATCAATTTCATTCCATTTCAAGCAGAGTGAAGGCCACCAAATTCAAATTCATTTCATACCATTTCAAGCAGAGTGCAGGCCACCAAATTCAAATTCATTTCATACCATTTCAAGCGGAGTGCAGGTCACCAAATTCAATTCCTTTTCATTCTATTTCAAGCAGAGTGAAGGTCACCAAATTCAGTTTCATACCATTTCAAGCAGAGTGCAGGCCACCAAATTCAATTTCAGAACATTTCAAGCAGAGTGCAGGCCAGCAAATTAAATTTCATACCATTTCAAGCAGATTGCAGGCCACCAAGGTCAAATTCATACCATTGCATGCAGAATGCAATCCACCAAATTTAATTCCATACCATTTCAAGCAGAGTGCAGGCCACCAAATTCAAATTTGATACCACATCAAACTCATTTCATACCAAGCAGAGTGCAGGCCACCAAATTCAATTTCATACCATTTCAAGCAGAGTGCAGGCCACCAAATTTAAATTCATTCCATCAAGCAGAGTGCAGGCCACCAAATTCAATTTCATACCATTTCAAACAGTGCACGCCACCAAATTCAATATCAATTTCATTCCATTTCAAGCAGTGAAGGCCACCAAATTCAAATTCATTTCTTACCATTTCAAGCAGAGTCCAGGCCACCAAATTCAATTTCATACCATTTCAAGCAGAGTGCAGGCCACCAAATTTAAATTCATTCCATACCATTTCCAGCAGAGCGCAGGCCGCCAAATTCAATTGCATACCATTTCAAGCAGAGTGCAGGCCACCACATTCAATATCAATTTCATTCCATTTCAAGCAGAGTGAAGGCCACCAAATTCAAATTCATTTCTTACCATTTCAAGCAGAGTGCAGGCCACCAAATTCAAATTCATTTCTTTCCATTTCAAGCAAAGTTCAGGCAACCAAATTCAATTCCTTTTCATTCTATTTCAAGCAGAGTGAAGGTCACCAAATTCAGTTTCATACCATTTCAAGCAGAGTGCAGGCCACTAAATTCAATTCCATACCATTTCAAGCAGAGTGCAGGCCACCAAATTCAAATTCATACCATTTCAAGCAGAATGCAGGCCACCAAATTCAATTTCATACCATTTCAAGCAGAGTGCAGGCCACCAAATTCAAATTCAATTTCATTCCATTTCAAGCAGAGTGCAGGCCACCAAATTCAAATTCAATTTCATTCCATTTCAAGCAGAGTGCAGGCCAACAAATTGAAATTCAATTTCATTCCATTTCAAGCAGAGTGAAGGCCACCAAATTCAAATTCACTTCTTACTATTTCAAGCAGAGTGCAGGCCACCAAATTCAAATTCATTTCTTTCCATTTCAAGCAAAGTTCAGGCCACCAAATTCAATTCCTTTTCATTCTATTTCAAGCAGAGTGAAGGTCACCAAATTCAGTTTCATACCATTTCAAGCAGAGTGCAGGTCACTAAATTCAATTCCATACCATTTCAAGCAGAGTGCAGGCCACCAGAATCAAATTTCATACCATATCAAGCAGAGTGCAGGCCACAAAATTCAAATTCATGCCATTTCAAGGAGAATGCAGGCCACCAAATTCAATTTCATACCATTTCTAGCAGAGTGCAGGCCACCAAATTCAAATTCAATTTCATTCCATTTCGAGCAGAGTGCAGGCCAACAAATTGAAATTCAATTTAATTCCAGTTCAAGCAGAGTGCAGGCCACCAAATTCAAATTCATTTCATACCATTTCAAGCGGAGTGCAAGCCAACAAATTCTAATTCATTTCATTCCATTTCAAGCGGAGTGCAGGCCAACACATTCTAATTCATTTCATTCCATTTCAAGCAGAGTGCAGGCCACCAAATTCAATTTATTTTCATACCATTTCAAGCAGAGCACAGGCCAATAAATTCATTTCATACCATTTCAAGCAGAGTGCAGGCCAGCAAATTAAATATCATACCATTTCAAGCAGATTGCAGGCCACCAAGGTCAAATTCATACCATTGCATGCAGAATGCAATCCACCAAATTTAATTCCTTACCATTTCAAGCAGAGTGCAGGCCACCAAATTCATTTCATACCATTTCAAGCAGAGTGCATGCTTCCAATTAATTTCATTTCAAGCAGAGTTCAGTTCACTCATGGCATAGACTCACAGTTCTGGACTCAACTCTCAATCACACTCTTCCAGGGTGATTGACACACGTCCGGCCTCCGGTGCTTTATACATTGACCCCCCCCCCCCCCCCCCCCCCCCCCCCCCCGAAGGGTCGTTAGCGTCATCATGGTGATTGACAGGCGAGATGACCAATCAGCTGATCTCAATATTTTTTAAACATTCATAACTTTTTAATTTTTCATCAATTGTAAAAATCCTCGGGGTTGCCTCAGCAGAGGAGGTCTGTGAGTAAGATGGCCAAAATCACAGCGATATATGGTAGCGTTTTTTCTAAAATCAATATACAGCGCAGACAGGAAGTGGTCAAGATGAGACTTTTAGTTATATAGATATCATGACTTTCTGACATAAACTCAATGCCAGACCAATGAAGGGAAACAAACCATATGGCTTGTTTACTAATCTATCTCCTTGTGTTGCTAATTTCAAGGAGCTATGGACCCCAAGATCCTTCTGTATATCAATGCTGTTATGGACACTGTCATTTACTGTATACTTTCATCTTATGTTCAACCTCCAAAGGTGCAATCCCTCACACTTGCTTGGATTAAACTACATCTGCCCATTTGTTCCATATTTATTTCTATATCTCAAAGTATACTTTGACAGCCTTCCTCACTGTCTGTGATTCCAGCAATCCTGGTGTCATCTGCAAACTGCAAACAAAAAGTTTGACGGTAATTGCTTTGAGCACTGTACATCATCAGATAATTGGGATTCAATGACAAGGCTATATTACTTCTTATTGGTATTCAAAATTAGGCTATTCAAGGTTAGCCAAGTTGCAAGGACTTGCTGTGGTTGGTATATGACAGGTTCCTGGTATGTTCCCAGTTCCCCATGCATTAAGGGCTCTCTTCAACAAATAATCCACATGTACTCAGGCGACAGCCTTGAATTGCTCCAGTATTCTGCAGCCACCAACTGAAACTCCAGCACAGAAATGGGAGGAAATCTAGATGGTGTCAATCCACTAATGATATCAAGAATAGACACAACATGCTGGAGTAACTCTGCGGGACAGGTAGCTTCTCTGCATCGAGACCAGAAACGTCACCCATTCCTTCTCTCTGGAGAAGCTGCCTGTCCCGTTGAATTGCTCCTGCATTTTGTGTCTATCTTCGGTGTAAACCAGCAGTTCCTTCTTACATGATGATGTCAAGGATACTTGTGAAAATTCCATGTGTTTCTATTTATGGTGGGAGTTGTCGGGGTTGTGGCACTGGGTGGGAATACATACCATAAGTTATTGAAAAGTGAAATAAATTATACACTCAGCTCCTTTCCAGCCAACAGCCAATTCTACCCTAGCCTGTTGATATTTTTATTCCATACAGAAAGGACCTTCTTCGCAAAAATCATTGTCATAATGGGTCAGAGATGGTGTAACATATGTAAGGATAGGGATTAACTGGGGGAAGGATGGAAGGACAGAGAACCTTTCTATTTTCTCCCCAATCATCGGGTAATGCGATTATTTCTTGCTCAGAGTCACAAGATCATAGAGCATAGAGACAAGCCTTCAGCTCAATTCATCCATGCCGGCAAAAATGCCCCATGTAAGTTAGCCTCAGTTATAAAGTCTTATTAGTTGCTTGCTAAGTTCATTATTGGTTTGTAATTGTCTAAAGTAATGTCTAAATAAGATATCATAAGATATCATACTCTTAGAAATCAGGACAATTGATATCCATGTGAGGATATTCAAAAGAGGAGTAAGGAATTTGGGGAACTGATTTCAAATGTCCTCCGAGGGCTTTAATACAGATTCAAAATGTATGACCAATGTCATAGACCCAGAGAGCCATTGATGTGCACAGCATGGAAATAGGATTTTTGGCATAATTCATCCATGCCGACCAAGTTGCCTCTGTGAGCTAGTCCAACTTCTTGCATTTAGCTTTCTTATTTTCTTTATATATAAAAATATTTTTCCTCCCACTTCCACAAAACCATATAATTAAAACAAATGGTTTAATCATTTTTAACTATTAAAATACTTTTTACTTGGTAAATATTGTAGCTACTTAATATACACCAAGATAACGCAAGCACCAAATGGCCAGGAAACATTTCTTTGGTTGCACAAACAAGGGACTGCAGACGCTGGCTAATGCACAAAAAAACACAATGTGCTGGAATAACTCAGCAAGACAGGCAGCATCCCTGGAGAACATGGATTTGTGACATTTCGCGTTGAGACCCTTTTCCAGATTGATTGTAGGGGGTCCAGCATTCCAGAGGAAACAATCCAAGTTTGTCCAAACTGTCCCTGTAGCTAACACCACCCCCACTAATCCAGGCATCTTTCTGGTGAATCCCCTCTCTGTCATGGTCAGCGGTCGTTGAGGGTGACGGCGGCTGAGGGCGGGCCATGTGGGAGCTGGAGGATGTGCCGCAGAAAATAAAGGAGGACCCGGTGTGGGGGGACCATCAGGAGGGGGGCGGGGGAGAACAAAGGAGGACCTGGCATGGGATGCTTCGTAATTTTGTCAGCGCCGTTTATGTGTCCACTCTTTGCATACTTGGGTATGTATGCAAAACAGCAAAACAATTTCAGTGTGACTTGTCACATGTAACAATAAAGTATTCATTGATTCATTCATTTATTGATTGATTGATTAATAGATTGATTGATTCATTCATTCATTCCACGGTCTCCACATCTATATAACTAAAAGTCTCATCTTGACCACTTCCTGTCTGCGCTTTATATTGATTTTAGAAAAAACGCTCCCATATATCGCTATGATTTTTGGTCATCTCACTCACAGTCCTCCTGAGGCAGCCCCGAGGATTTTTCCAATCGATGAAAATAAAAAGTTATGAGTGTTTAAACAATTATGAGATCAGCTGATTGGTCCTCTCACCTGTCAATCACCACAATTAAGATAACGCCCCTTCCGGGCGAGGGCAGGATTATAAAACCCCGGATGCCTGGACGTGAGCCAGTCACTCTGGAAGATCGCGAGGGAGAGTCCACAACTGTGATTCTAAGCTGTTATTCAACTGAACAGTGAGTCTGCAATGTACTTGCAATAAAAGATTTGTTGGCCCTTAATGACAATGCAATGATGCAATCAATTTGGCGCCCTGCATTCTGTTTGAAAAGCTATGAAATTGAATGTGCTGGCTTGCACTCTGCTTGAAATGCTATGAAATTGAATGTGCTGGCCTGCACTCTGCTTGAAATGCTATGAAATTGAATGTGCTGGCCAGCACTCTGCTTGAAATGCTAGGAAATTGAATGTGCCGGCCTACATTCTGCTTGAAATGTTATGAAATTGAATGTGCTGGCCTGCACACTGCTTGAAATGCTATTTCAAGGAATAGCCGTGAGTGAACTGGTAGCCCACCAGCCCTGAGTGACTGAGCTGCCAGCCCACCAGCCCTGAGTGACTGAGCTGCCAACCCACCAGCCCTGAGTGACTGTGCTGCAAGCCCAAAAATCCATTCGACCCGCAATGTCCATACAAGCCCTCAGGAAACCTGTCCCTTCGGCCCACAACACCCATACTAGTGCTCCAGAGAGCCACCCCTACCCCCCCCACTGGCCACCAATATTTGCATTGGTGTATTGTATTGGGGGACCAGCCCTCCCGTGTGAACATGGGACCTAACGGGTCCCACTTAGTCTAATTTTTCCTGTAAATGGGCATCCAGAACTGCATGCAATACTCCAAATGTGACCTAACCAAAGTCCTATAAATGACTTCAATCCTATAAAGCTGCGTTGTCACTTCAGGGCACCCTTAATTTCCCAAGGTAACAATTAAACCCCTTTTAAAGGCATTACTAAATTCTTCATCTATTGTATTCCGAGACAGCATCTTTTGTGTTAGCCGAACATTTTCTTTTTAACTCGATTGGTTTGAATTTTATAATTATATTCCTTTTTAAATTATAATTCCTTGTAATAAGGAAGAGTTACCCCATTGAGATTCTATCCATTCCAATAAATACCTTAATAACACATCATAAAAGCAACTTATATATTTCCTCATCTGGAGAAAATGTACCCTCAAACCTATTCAGTCTCTCATCATAATAAAGCTACTCTTACAAGTGTATATCTATTCCAGATAATTATCAAGCACATTTTTTTGTGACAAAGCTCCCACTCCCGTGGTCTTTTTGATTATTTGTTTCTGTGAACTGAGCACAAAAAAAACCTCAGAATAATTGTTAAAAGGATTGGAATGCAGTTGAACACAAAGTGCTGGATTAAATCAGTGGATGAGGCAGCATGTGTGGAGTGAATGGATAGGCAGGGAGGAGTGAAAGCTTTATTACAAAGACGCCTCATGATAATTTTCTGGAATTGATACAGTAAACACTCTATTTTACGGACCTCTTTATAACGGATTTTGATTATAGTGGCCGGACCTACAGAACTTCACCATCAAGCCCAGACTACACCAACTTGATGGTCACATTTGGGCCGAGCTACTGACCCAAGCCCCGGCCTACACCAACTCCCCATCCACTTCCAGATCAGGCTGCTGACCCCTGCCCCGGCCCGTACTGCCTCCCAGCCATAGCCACCACCACCACTACTGTCCGTATAACTGTATTGAAACCTCGGAGCCTTGTAGCTTAGGGCAGGTAAGGCTTTGTTTTGTGTAGGAAGGAACTGCAGATGCTGGTTTAAACTGATGATAGGCACAAAAAGCTGGAGCAACTCAGCGGGACAGCTAGCATCTCTGGAGAAAAGGAATAGGTGATGTTTTGAGGAGAGACCCTTTTTCAGATGAAGGGTCTTGACACGAAACATCACCTAAGACTTTGGCTGAGAAAAGGCACCTGTGTCAGTGCTGTTTTTGCTTAACCTAAATGCTCTTGTTGGGTCTCTATATTACACTTGGTTATAGTGGACATTCATCAACAATGGACACCATTCCTCTCCCTATGGTCCATTGTAACGAGGGTTTACAATATGTATATACTTGGAATTATTGCTTCATAGTAATGAGAGGCTGAATAGGTTTGTGGTAAAATTTCCTGAAGGAGTCTGAAGAAGGGTCTTGACTCAAAACATCACCTATCTGTTCCCTGTGCAGATGCTGCCTGACCCGCTGAGTTACTTCAACAATTTGTGTTCTTGTCCAGATTCCAGCATCTGCATCATTCACTCCACAGTCAACAATGGATCATTGTGGGCTCCATCTTCCCTTGATCATCATTGCTGGCTTCAATTTTTTTTTTTCATACCTTTCATTAATTAGTTCTTTGCACCTTTTAATACATCTAGTTTACCTTTCCCCTGACTCTCAGTCTGAAGAAGGGTCACAAACTGAAACATCACCGATTCCCTTTTTCCAGAGGTGCTGCATGACCCGCTGAGTTCCTCCAGCATTTTGTGTCTATCTTTGGTGTAAACCAGAATCTGTAGTTCCTTCCTACACAATTTCTCTGCATTTCTTTATGTTTCCATTATACTCCATTATGTCCATTTTTTCGATGAAGTGTTAAACTCCCTCGGATGGATTTAAAGAATCTAATGATCTAATCAGGGGCATAATCCTGATATGTGGCCAAGATTGTTTCCCTTGTCAATATCGCAGATTCAACTGTATAGGAAGGAACTGCAAATGTATGTTTACTCCAAAGGTAGACAAATGCTGGAGCAACGCAGCAGGAAAAGCAGCATCTCTAGAGAGAAGGAATGGGAGACATTTTGATTCGAGACCTTTCTTCAGACTACTTCTTGAAGAAGGGTCTCGACTCGAAACGTCACCCATCCCTTCTTCTAAAGATGCCCCTGTCCCGCTGAGTTACTCCAGCGCTCTGTGTCTATTTAAAGAATCAACTTATCTGCTACTTATCAACTTTGAAACATAGAATATAGGTGCAGGAGTAGGCCATTCGGCCATTCGGCCCTTCGAGCCAGAACCGCCATTCAATAGGATCATACCACGAATCAAACCACGTTCTGGCTTTCTCCCCATATCTTTTGATTCCCTTAGCCCTAAGAGCTAAATCTAACTCTCTCTTGAAAATGCAAACTACTTTTAATGTCTGCATTGTCTGTCATATTTCTTATAACATAACATCAAAGCAGCTCACTGTTGGAAAGAGAAGAAAGCTTGTATTGATATGAAACATTTCACTGCCTCAATTCACCCCAAATCACCAACAGCAAAGCGACATAGTGCAACACTTCAAACATACTGTAAGATGATTTGGGGTGAACTGAGGTGATGAAATGTACTATATAAACGCAAACTTAGCTTTCTTTCCAACTGTGAGCTAGTTTGCTGTTCTGATCATCAGTTCAGTAATCCCCTGGCCATTTCTCCTGTAGCCAATCAGAACCTCATTTCCATCCACATCTTCAAAGTCACTATGAGACATTTTATCTCAATTTATTTTCTACAGAATGTTCTTTTTGGAAGGAGATGATGAGACATTTCTTTAGTCAGAGGGTGGTGAATCTGTGGAATTCTTTGCCACAGAAGGCTGTAGAGGCCATGTCAGTGGATATTTTTAAGGCAGAGATGAATAGATGTTTGATTAGTACAGGTGTAGTGGGGAGATGGCAGGAGAATGGGGTTAGGAGGGAGAGATGGATCAGCTATGATTGAATGGTGGAGTAGATTGATGGCCCATATGGACTAATTCTACTATCATTTATGACCTTATGATCTTATGACTTATGACCTTATGAAGTCTACACCTGTGGGTCACTGCACATGAAATGCCATACATTGCACTCGGATATAGTGGACTCTGAGCATAGACAGATGCCATTCCCCTCCCTAAGTTCCATGTACCAAAGGTTTACTGCATATACTTGGAATGGTTGCACATTGTGATGAGGGGCTGAATAGGTTAGACAATAGACAATAGACAATAGGTGCAGGAATAGGCCATTCGGCCCTTCGAGCCAGCACCGCCATTCACTGTGATCATGGTTCATCATCCACAATCAGTGCCCCGTTCCTGCCTTCTCACCATATCCCCTATCTTTAGGAGCTCTATCCATATTTCCAGATGCATTAGTTTAATTTGCAATTACACTCAGCACAATTACTGTGGGCTGAAGGGTCTGTTCCTGGGCATGATTTCAAGTTAAAGTAATCGCATCTGCCTGTACATGACCCATATCATTCAATTCCCTGCATTTCCAAGTTCCTATCTGGTTTAGTTTTAGTTTTAGGGGGGGGGAGAGGGGGAGTGCAGAACTATAAAACCCTGGAAGCCTGGATGGAAGTCAGTCAATCTGGAAAATCACGAGGGAGAGTCCACAACAGCAATTCTAAGCTGTGAAACAACTGAACAACTGAACTGTGAGTCTGCAATGTAGTGCAATAAATGATTTGTTAGCCCTTAATGACAATGCAATGAGTTGTTTGGCAATTTGGTGGCCTGCACTCTGCTTGAAATAGAAACATAGAAACATAGAAATTAGGTGCAGGAGTAGGCCATTCGGCCCTTCGAGCCTGCACCGCCATTTAATATGATCATGGCTGATCATCCAACTCAGTATCCCGTACCTGCCTTCTCTCCATACCCTCTGATCCCCTTGGCCACAAGGGCCACATCTAACTCCCTCTTAAATATAGCCAATGAACTGGCCTCAACTACCCTCTGTGGCAGAGAGTTCCAGAGATTCACCACTCTCTGTGTGAAAAAAGTTATCCTCATCTCGGTTTTAAAGGATTTCCCCCTTATCCTTAAGCTGTGACCCCTTGTCCTGGACTTCACCAACATCGGGAACAATCTTCCTGCATCTATCCTGTCCAACCCCTTAAGAATTTTGTAAGTTTCTATAAGATCCCCTCTCAATCTCCTAAATTCTAGAGGGTATAAACCAAGTCTATCCAGTCTTTCTTCATAAGACAGTCCTGATATCCCAGGAATCAGTCTGGTGAACCTTCTCTGCACTCCCTCTATGGCAATAATGCCCTTCCTCAGATTTGGAGACCAAAACTGCACGCAATACTCCAGGTGTGGTCTCACCAAGACCCTGTACAACTGCAGTAGAACCTCCCTGCTCCTATACTCAAATCCTCTTGCTATGAAAGCCAACATACCATTCGCTTTCTTTACTGCCTGCTGCACCTGCATGCCTACCTTCAATGACTGGTGTACCATGACACCCAGGTCTCGCTGCATCTCCCCCTTTCCCAATCGGCCACCGTTTAGATAATAATCTGCTTTCCCGTTTTTGCCACCAAAATGGATAACCTCACATTTATCCACATTAAACTGCATCTGCCAAACATTTGCCCACTCACCCAGCCTATCCAAGTCACCTTGCAGTCTCCTAGCATCCTCCTCACACCTAACACTGCCCCCCAGCTTAGTGTCATCTGCAAACTTGGAGATATTGCCTTCAATTCCCTCATCCAGATCATTAATATATATTGTAAATAGCTGGGGTCCCAGTACTGAGCCTTGGGGTACCCCACTAGTCACTGCCTGCCATTGTGAAAAGGACCCGTTTACTCCTACTCTTTGCTTCCTGTTTGCCAGCCAGTTCTCTATCCACATCAATACTGAACCCCCAATGCCATGTGCTTTAAGTTTGTATACTAATCTCTTATGTGGGACCTTGTCGAAAGCCTTCTGGAAGTCCAGATACACCACATCCACTGGTTCTCCCCTATCCACGCTACTAGTTACATCCTCGAAAAATTCTATAAAATTCGTCAGACATGATTTACCTTTCGTAAATCCATGCTGACTTTGTCCAATGATTTCACCACTTTCCAAATGTGCTGCTATCCCATCTTTAATAACTGACTCTAGCAGTTTCCCCACTACCGATGTTAGACTAACTGGTCTGTAATTCCCCGTTTTTCTCTCTCCCTCCTTAAAAAGTGGGGTTACGTTTTCTACCCGCCAATCCTCTGGAACTACTCCAGAATCTAAAGAGTTTTGAAAGATTATTACTAATGCATCCACTATTTCTGGAGCTACTTCCTTAAGTACTCTGGGATGCAGCCTATCTGGCCCTGGGGATTTATCGGCCTTTAATCCATTCGATTTACCCAACACCACTTCCCGACTAACCTGGATTTCACTCAATTCCTCCACCTCCTTTGACCCGCGGGCCCCTGCTATTTCCGGCAGATCATTTATGTCTTCCTTAGTGAAGACGGAACCAAAGTAGTTATTCAATTGGTCCGCCATATCCTGGTTCCCCATGATCAACTCACCTGTTTCTGACTGCAAGGGACCTACATTTGTTTTAACTAATCTCTTTTTTTTCACATATCTATAAAAACCTTTGCAGTCAGTTTTTATGTTCCCTGCCAGTTTTCTTTCATAATCCATTTTTCCTTTCCTAATTAAGCCCTTCGTCCTCCTCTGCTGGTCTCTGAATTTCTCCCAGTCCTCTGGTATGCTGCTTTTTCTGGCTAGTTTGTACGCATCATCCTTTGCTTTGATACTATCCCTGATTTCCCTTGTTATCCATGGATGCACTACCTTCCCTGATTTATTCTTTTGCCAAACTGGGATGAACAATTTTTGTAGTTCATCCATGCAGTCTTTAAATGCCTTCCATTGCATATCCACCGTCAACCCTTTTAGAATTAATTGCCAGTCAATCTTGGCCAATTCACGTCTCATACCCCCAAAGTTACCTTTCTTTAAGTTCAAAACCATTGTTTCTGAATTAACAATGTCACTCTCCATCCTAATGAAGAACTCAACCATATTATGGTCACTCTTGCCCAAGGGGCCACGCACAACAAGATTGCTAACTAACCCTTCCTCATTACTCAATACCCAGTCTAAAATAGCCAGCTCTCTCGTTGTTTCCTCTACATGTTGATTTAGATAACTATCCCGCATACATTCCAAGAAATCCTCTTCCTCAGCACCCCTGCCAGTTTGATTCACCCAATCTATATGTAGATTGAAGTTACCCATTATAACTGCTTTGCCTTTGTCGCAAGCATTTCTAATTTCCTGTTTGATACCATCTCCAACTTCACTACTACTGTTAGGTGGCCTGTACACAACACCCACCAGCGTTTTCTGCCCCTTATTGTTTCGCAGCTCTACCCATACCAATTCCACATCCTCCAAACTAATGTCCTTCCTTTCCATTGCGTTAATCTCCTCTCTAACCAGCAACACTACCCCACCTCCTTTTCCTTTCTCTCTATCCCTCCTGAATATTGAATATCCCTGGATGTTCAGCTCCCAGCCTTGGTCACCCTGGAGCCATGTCTCCGTGATCCCAACTATATCATAATCATTAATGGCTATCTGCACGTTCAACTCATCCACCTTATTACGAATACTCCTTGCTACCTATTGCTTCTACCTTCATTTTACACCCCCTGCCCCTCTGCTCTTGTACCCATCCCCCTGCCACATTAGTTTAAATCCTCCCCGACAGCAGTAGCAAACACCCCCCCAAGGACATTGGTTCCATTCCAGCCCAGGTGCAGACCGTCCTGTTTGTACTGGTCCCACCTCCCCCAGAACTGGTTCCAATGCCCTAAAAATTTTAATCCCTCCCCCTTGCACCATTTTTCAAGCCACGTATTCATCTGCAATATCCTCCTATTTCTGCTCTGACTGGCCCGTGGTACTGGTAGTAATCCAGAGATTATTACCTTTGAGGTCCTACTTTTAAGCTTATCTCCTATGCTAGGAAATGCTAGGAAATTCAATGTGCTGGCCTGCACTGTGCTTGAAATTCTGGGAAATTCAATGTGCTGGCCTGCACTCTGCTTGAAATGCTATGAAATTCAATGTGCTGGCCTGCATTCTGCTTGGAATGCGATTTCAAGGAATAGCCGTGAGTGAACTGCCAGCCCACCAGCCTTTAGTGACTGAGCTGCCAGCCCATCAGCCCTGAGTGACTGAGCTGCCAGCCCATCAGCCCTGAGTGACTGAGCTGCCAGCCCAAGAATATAATCACCCCACAATGTCCATACTAGCCCTCTGGAAGCCAGTCCCTTTGGCTGACACATTTTAGCCATGCTCACTAGTGTTGGACAGTTCCACCTTGGGAAAAAGATTCTGACTGTCAACCGTATCTTTGCCTATCATAATTGTATATACTGTCATTATAATGCAATTTTTAACTTGTTAGTTTTCCGTTTTCTTCACAATTAATAATACCCAGCCCTAATTTTATCCAAAATCAAGTAGGAACATACTTAATGAACATGTATTTGCAGGACTTAGCATATCAGTTCAAGATTTTGCATTCTTAATTATGAAAGGTTTCCTACTCAAATTTCCAATTGATGCTCTGATAGACAAATTATTATCTAGCCAAGAGTAATTAAAGGTGGGGCATTAATCTTTATGTAATATAGGATCTTCTCCGTGAATTGCTACCTTGAAATCAGTTCAGTTCAGTTCTGTTCAGTTCAATTCAGTGCAGTTCAGATTAGATTTTTGTCACATGTACCGAGGCACATTGAAAAGCTTTTGTTGCATGTTAACCAGTCAGGAAATACAAGACATGATTAATGACAAATACCGGAAAGACAATACATGTTTACAATTGAGCCATTGAGCCAGTGTAGAGATATATGATAAGGGAATAACGTTTAGTGATCATAATTAAAGTAAGAAATATTGCTGTAGGGGTGGAGATTTAAAAGTGTAGGGCGATTGTAATATGCAGTTGTACATCTGCTTCTGTGGCTAGCACGCAAATAGTGACCTGAGTTGGATGCCATCTTGGAATAAACATGGTAGAGAAACTTGCATGTGCCTAAGATCTTCAGACCATCTGCAGCTTTGCGCCTTGCAGGATCACCCATGGTGGGAAGGTCAAGGGGTACTTCCTGACAATGCATGGCCTAAGAAGACCTCAACGATGAAATAGGCGGTGGATGGAGCAGATGGAGCTTCACAACGGCCGAGAAGGTTGAATAAGACTGCTGAAGTCTCCCAAACATTGTGGAGACCATGCCGTTGGATCTGGGTCTGTCTCTGCCAAGGATTCTGTAGTGGCCATCCATGCTCAAGTCTTCCTGCATTAAAAGATGTAACACACAAGTTCCCACCTAGACGTCCATGCAGAAAGGACGTAGTGGAATAGACAGTCACATTCGACTATGAGCAATTACCAATGAATATGTGATTGAAACTACATTCTCCTTCTTCATTAAATTGCTGTTGGGCTTACTTCTGCAGTTCCAATGAAATAATTTATATAGTTGTTTTAATCTCGAGAATGTCACTTGATATAATTTAGAAAGGGGAGTTAACATACATAAAATAATATTGTGACACAGTGCCACCGCCCATGGACCTGCTGCCTCACGGCGCTGGAGACCTGGGTTAGATCCTCACATCGGGAGCTGTCTGTGTGGAGTGTGCACGTTCTCGCTGTGAATAGGTGGGTTTCCTACACGTGCTCCTGTTTCCTCCCACATGTAGGTTAATTAGCATCTGTAAATTGCCCCTGGTGTGTACGGAGTGCGTGCAAAAGCCGGACAACATAGAACTAGTTTGAACGGTTGGCCGATGATCGGCATGGACTCAGTGAGCCAAAGGGCTTGTTTCCATGCTGTGTCTCTCAACTGAACTTAGCTAATAGAAAATAAGCCATTGTGGGTGAGATAGAAATATCTGGGATCCTGGTTAAAAGAAAAAGAGGTTTGAGGAGGAATAGAGAAGATTTCAGAAACATTTTTTAGTCTAATTCCATGTTCCCAATGGTACAATGCTGATTTGGTAGGTAGGCTGTGGAAAATAAACAAACATGATAGCTTTTCTTTGGCACTTTTTCAATGTAGCAGTGAAGTTCAGATTTAGTGGCAATGTAGAGTGGTAGACAATAGATAATGGGTGCAGGAGTAGGCCAATCGGCCCTTCGTGCCAGCACCACCATTCAATGTGATCATTGCTGATCATCCCCAATCGGTACCCCGTTCCTGCCTTCTCCCCATATCCCTTGACTCCGCTACCTTTAAGAGCTCTATCTAACTCATGTACAATTTTGTCCAGCACAATTTAGGCCCTATATCTGGACAGTCAGAAATATGACCATACAACGAGTGGAAGTGAGATGATTAAGGGAGGTTAGTCACAGGTTACTTACACTGAAGAGAAAATGAAAGCAAAGAAGTGAGACGTCAAATTAACCTTCAAAGTGCATTAGCAATTGGTGGAGACCATTGATTTCTTGTCAACCTATCTGGAAGGTTAAGTGCAGAAGATAGGCACAAAACGCTGGAGTAACTCAGTGGGTCGAGCAGCATTTCTGGAGAAAAAGAATAGGTGACGTTCCGGGTCAGAACTCTTCTTCAGTCTAAAGAATGCAAGAGGTTAGGATAAATGACATGTTGTCACATTAACTGGAGTAGAGGAGATCCCAGTCTCACATTTTGCTTCATCAAGGTTAGGTGGCGCTGCAGTGGAGTGGATACGTTACAACACCAGAGACCAGGCTTCAGTCCTAACCATGTGTGTATGGAGTCTTTACATTCTCCCTGTGACCTGCGTGGATTTTCTCCAGGCCCTCCGGTTTGCTCCCACATTCCAAACACACTGTTTGTCCAAACATTGGCTTTGGTAAAATTGTGAATTGTCCCGAGTGTGTAGGATAGTGTTAGTGTGCAGTATCGCAGGTCGGCATGGACTCCGTGGGCCGAAGGGCCTGTTTTCACACTGTATCTCTAAAGTCTAAAATCTAAAGGTCATGTCTCTTGCAGGAAGACAGTATTTCTATCGCTAAATAAATTGGTTTGTGCTTGAGCAGTTATTGAGCTGTTTGGAATTCTAGACAAGCTAATGTCTCACTTGAAGGCCACGTGGAGTGATAATCTAACCTCAGTCTTTGGTAATTTACCTCTGTTTGTGGACTTCAGTTTTGGTTTCAACACAACCAAACAAAAAATACCTTAGATTATATAGGCAGTCGAGACACTGGCTCAAAAACTTAAGGTGCTGTGTAAAAAATTCACCGAGCTATGAACTGATTTTGACTGAGAGAGACCAGAAGCTACAGGGAGGAAACTATGCAAGTCAAAACTGATGATATCATCTGATTAACTTTTCAGTTCGGGGAATTATACTTAGAGTGCCACCACTGGCTAACTGGTGGATATGAATAATAATGTATAATTATCATTCCATTATCAGGGGAGAAGTAGCCATCATTCCTAATTAGCACCAGTTTTATTTATGTCAGGTCACAATCTAAACAGAGGAAATACATTAACCCATGGCACTGCAGTGGAAATCTTGTTCTTGCCAAGTTCTCCAGAGTGCAAATCGTATTTGAAAATAATAAATGGTCTTTGCAAATAAATAATCAGTGTGTGGTTTATAGACCTCTATGAAAGTTTTGAGAATCGAAATGATGTTGGTCCGGTACAGTTTAGTTTAGTTTAGAGACACAGAGTGGAAACAGGCCATTTAGCCCACCGAGTCTGCGCAGACCAGCAATCACCCTATGCACTTGTTCTATCCCCAACACAAGGGACAATTTACAGAATCCAATTAACCTACAAACCTGCATATCTTTGGGATGTGGGAGGAAACCGGAGCACCCGGAGAAAACCCACCTGGTCACAGAGAGAAGGTACAAACTCCGTACAGATAGCATCCCGTAGTCAGAATCAAGCCCAGGTCTGTGGCTCTGTAAAGCGGCAACTCTATCACAATGCCATTGCACATGAGACATGAGTCATCACTCTCTTTGCCCGTTCACCTCAATTCACTGCAGATGCTGCTACTACTCACCTACACAATAGGGGTGATTTACAGCAGCTAATTAACCTATCAACCCACAAATCATTGAGACGTTGGAGGACGCACCAAGAGAAAGTTTATGCAGTCACAAAGAGAATGCACAAACTCTAAACAGACGGCATCAGAGGTCAAGATTGAATACGGGTCATTGGTGTTGTGAAGCTGCAGCTCGATAAGCTATGCCACAGTGTCACCCTACGTCTAAATTGTAAACCCCTGCCATAAAAAAAAAATACAATTATGGTGTCATATTCCTGCATAGAGTAAAGATTGCTGGAAATAAAAAAAGATTAAAAAAAAAAATCATATTTCTCAACACTGAGAATGACTGTACCCTCTCCTCTCCTCTCTTTATTCTGCTTTTTGTATGCAATTTTACATTGATTTACTCTCTGTGTGAAACACCATGGATTATTCAGCCTGATCAGTTCAAGAGTCACAATGATGCTTGGCCAGTTTCCCAACAGATGTCACCACACTGATTTGACTCCCTAATCCACTTCTCGATTCCTGGTCCATGGTCCTGCATATTATGGCTCTTCAATTGCTCATCCACACATTATTAAACGCGGCATGACATCTCCAACCATTCTATCCTTTCAAGCAATGTGCTCCAGATTCTTGCTATTCACTCATTTTGCTTTCTCTCTCTCAGCCTCTCCTCTAATGATTTTTCAGTGAATTGGATGCAAAAGGAACTGTATCTTGTGTAAAGCACAAAAAGCTGGAGTAACTCAACAGGTCAGGCAGCATCTTCTGGGAGACATGAACAGAATAACATTTCGAGTCGGAATCCTACTGCAGACAGAAGAAGGGTCCCGACTGAAAACAACCGCTAACCCTGTCCTCCAGAGGTCTCAACTCAAAACATCACCTACTCCTTGTCTCCAGAGATGCTGCCTGACCCGCTGTTACACCAGCTTTTCATGTCTATCTCCAGAGCTACTGACTGATCCACTGAGTTACTCTAGTACTGTGTGCTCTGTCAATAGCGATTCATTCGGTAGATCATTCAAAGAGCAGGATGGCCCAAAAACGATATATCATTCTTTGATTTAGAACAGCCTAAGAGGTTGTGGAGGCACTAGATTATAATTGCATTGCTTGAGTCAAATTCAGCATTACCAAGTGGTAAAGAAAGCCTCAAGGATGTTATTGTATGCTATTAGACCAAGTCTCAGCAATAACAACAAACGCAGATGGTTTATATGCTGTCACCACTGTAATTGTTTCTTATCTAAAATTCCTACAGCAAGCATGAATGTACGAGTAACAATGCCAGGCTGCCATTCTGGTAATCTACTACACATACACAAATGTGCACACTAACATCTGAATATGCTGTAAGTGTTTCCTACAGCTGGTCTTCAACTAAATGTAATGCCTGACAAAGTAGTGGAAGTGGATATAAAGTCATAGACTCATAGAGTCATACAGCGTGGAAACAGGCCCTTCCCACACCGACCAACATGCCCGAGCTATACTAGTCCTTCCTGCCTCTATTTGGCCCATACACCTCTCAATCTGTCCTACCCATGTAGCTGTCTAATTGCTTCTTAAACATTGTGATAGTCCCTGCCTCAAATACCGCCTCTGGCAGCTCGTTCCATACACACACCACCCTTTGTGCAGTCAGAAACAGGTGAGTTGATCATGGGGAACAAGGATATGGTGGACCAATTGAATAACTACTTTGGTTCCGTCTTCACTAAGGAATACATAAATAATTTGCCGGAAATAGCAGGGGACCGCGGGTCAAAGGAGTTGGAGGAATTGAGTGAAATCCAGGTTAGCCGGGAAGTGGTGTTCGGTAAATTGAATGGATTAAAGGCCGATAAATCCCCAGGGCCAAATAGGCTGCATCCCAGAGTACTTAAGGAAGTAGCTCCAGAAATAGTGGATGCATTAGTAATAATCTTTCAAAACTCTTTAGATTCTGGAGTAGTTCCTGAAGATTGGCGCGTAGCAAATGTAACCCCACTTTTTAAGAAGGGAGGGAGAGAGAAAATGGGGAATTACAGACCAGTTAGTCTAACATCGGTAGCGGGGAAACTGCTAGAGACGGTTATTAAAGATGGGATAGCAGCACATTTGGAAAGTGGTGAAATCATTGGACAAAGTCAGCATGGATTTACGAAAGGTAAATCATGTCTGACGAATCTTATAGAATTTTTCGAGGATGTAACTAGTAGCGTGGATAGGGGAGAACCAGTGGATGTGGTGTATCTGGACTTCCAGAAGGCTTTCGACTAGGTCCCACATGAGATTAGTATACAAACTTAAAGCACACGGCATTGAGGGTTCAGTGTTGATGTGGATAGAGAACTGGCTGGCAAACAGGAAGCAAAGAGTAGGAGTAAACGGGTCCTTTTCACAATGGCAGGCAGTGACTAGTGGGGTACCCCAAGGCTCAGTGCTGGGACCCCAGCTATTTACAATATATATTAATGATCTGGATGAGGGAATTGAAGGCAATATCTCCAAGTTTGCGGATGACACTAAGCTGGGGGCCAGTGTTAGCTGTGAGGAGGATGCTAGGAGACTGCAAGGTGACTTGGATAGGCTGGGTGAGTGGGCAAATGTTTGGCAGATGCAGTATAATGTGGATAAATGTGAGGTTATCCATTTTGGTGGCAAAAACGGGAAAGCAGACTATTATCTAAATGGTGGGCGATTGGGAAAGGGGGAGATGCAGCGAGACCTGGGTGTCATGGTACACCAGTCATTGAAGGTAGGCATGCAGGTGCAGCAGGCAGTAAAGAAAGCGAATGGTATGTTAGCTTTCATTGCAAAAGGATTTGAGTATAGGAGCAGGGAGGTTCTACTGCAGTTGTACAGGGTCTTGGTGAGACACACCTGGGTATTGCGTACAGTTTTTGGTCTCCAAACAGGAGGACATTATTGCCATAGAGGGGTGGGAGACGTGATTTGAGACAGTATCCAGTTTACCGGGTCTGAATCCCTAGATAGAGGGAGTGCGTACAGTTTTGGTCTCCAAATCTGAGGAAGAAATTTATTGCCTTATAGAGGGAGGATAGATGTGGGTTTTCCCAGAAACTGAAATCCCTGCAGTTGGACAGGGGGTCTTATGAAAGACTGGACTGGATAGAATTGGTTTGTTCCTAGAGAGGGGGTCCAGGATTCAGATATTGCTATGAAGAATAGTAGAGCCCAGAGGGGAAGGGATCAGAAACTTACAAAATTCTTAGGGGGGTTGGACAGGCTAGAAAGCAGGAAGATTACTTCTAGAATTTAGGCGCGGGAGAGAGGGAATGTAATTTCCTCTATAGAAACTACAACATTTGGGTCACAGCTTAGAGGATAAGGAAGATTGTTCCTGATGTTAGGGAAGTCCAGGACAAGGGGTCACAGCTTAAGGATAAGGGGGAAATCCTTTAAAACCGAGATGAGAAGAACTTTTTTCACACAGAGAGTGGTGAATCTCTGGAACTCTCTGCTGCAGAGGGTAGTCGAGGCCAGTTCTTTGGCTATATTTAAGAGGGAGTTAGATGTGGCCCTTGTGGCTAAGGGGATCAGGTGGTATGGAGAGAAGGCAGGTACGGGATACTGAGTTGGATGATCAGCCATGATCATATTGAATGGCGGTGCAGGCTCGAAGGGCTGAATGGCCTACTCCTGCACCTAATTTCTATGTTTCTATGTTTCTAAAAAGTTACCCCTCTGATTTCTATTAAATCTTCTCCTCTTCAGCTTAAACCTAAGTCCTCTGGTCCTCGATTCCCCCATTCTGGGCAAGAGACTCTGTTCATTGACCCGATCTATTCCTCTCATTATCTTATACACCTCTCTATGATCACCCCTTATCCTCCTGCGCTCCAAGGAATAGAGTCCTCGAGTCCTGACAAGATCATTGTAGATCTTCTCTGTACCCTTTGCAGCTAGACAACATCTTCCCTATAACATGGTGCCCAGAACTGAACACAATACTCATGTGCAGGCAGAAGTGTAGTTTAAATTGGCATCCTTGTCAGCACAGTCATGGTAGGTCGATAGGACTGTTCCTCTGCTATGTTCTATATCATATGTTCTAAATGCCATGAGACATTTTTTTGGATAGCCTGTGTCTGATCTAGAGAGATTAAATCTGTGCAAAGAATGACTCTGTGGCATAGTAGAAACATAGAAACATAGAAATTAGGTGCAGGAGTAGGCCATTCGGCCCTTCGAGCCTGCACCGCCATTCAATATGATCATGGCTGATCATCCAACTCAGTATCCCGTACCTGCCTTCTCTCCATACCCCCTGATCCCCTTAGCCACAAGGGCCACATCTAACTCCCTCTTAAATATAGCCAATGAAGTGGCCTCAACTACCCTCTGTGGCAGAGAGTTTCCAGAGATTCACCACTCTCTGTGTGATTGATTTGTTGCCAGACAGGACCAGAGACCTCAGTTCAATCCTGAATGTGGGTGTACGGAGTTTGTACCTTCTCCCCGTGACCTGCGTGGATTTTCTACGTGATCTCCGGTTTCCTCCCACACTGCAAAGATGTACATGTTTGTAGGTTAATTAGCTTGGTATCATTGTAATTTGTCCCTAGTGTGTGTAGGATAGTGTCAGTGTGTGAGGATCGCTGGTCGGCGAGGACTCAGCGGGGTTGAAGGGCCTGTTTCCGGGCTGTATCTCTAAACTAAACTAAACTAAAGTCCCCAGGCTTTGACAAACTATGCCTCAAGGATTGGTAGGGACACCAATGGAGGTAGCCACCCTTGTAATGCCTATCACAAAATCCCCACTCTCTTCATGAATACCACGGGCTTTAACACTAATTTGAATTGCAGCTGTGCTGTGACAGCCAGCATTCCACTCTGTGGCGCATGGAAGGCCACGGTAATACACAATGATGCCAAATCAGTGCTGTAGAGATTCAACAAAGCACTTTCTCCTATTTTGTTTTAGATGTGTTTTATGCCACAGGGGTGGCCTCAATGTTGTTTCCCTGCCAAAGTAAGCTGCAAGTACAAACAAAGCCAAAATAAATCAATGCGGAGGCTCACTGAGTGACGGCCATGTTGCTTCCTCTCGGTCAGAGCTTGATGGGAAGGAGGGAACCTTATAATTAACACTCCATTTTGGAATTGCATTTGGCTAACACCCAGTTAGAAAACTCTCCACGACATGGACATTTTTCAAGGCCTATGTTTGACACTCACGTGCTGTAACTCCGTTGTGGGAGAACTGAAGGAAGAAGGAATTAGAAAGAAGAAGGAAGAAGGAACATGGAAGAAGACCTGAAAATGATAGATAATTGAAGAGAAACTCGGTCTGCAAATCGAAAATTTAAAGAGGCGACACTATGATGCGAACACGGAGCTCTGGCTTTTGCCCAGCGACACCTCATTAATAAGGAAGTGCTGTCACATATTGCTTGAGAGTATTTTGTAGCTTCTTCAGAAATAATTGCTGCAACAATACAAACTGAATGTCAAGGGACAGTCGGTAAATTATCTCTGATAACGTTCCTCATGCAGATCTGTCTCCACTTCCTCCTAGCTGAGACTGCAGAAACAACATTGGATTTCCGGCTCAGTAGTTCCCAGGCAGATAGATCTATAGATGGGCACAAAATGCTGGAGTAACTCAGCGGGTCAGGCATCATTTCTGGAGAAAAGGAATAGGTGACGTTTCGGGTCGAAATCTGAACCAACGGGCATGAAGAAGGGTCTCGACCCGAAACGTCACTAATTCCTTTTCTCCAGAGATGCTGCCTGTCCCGCTGAGCATCTTGAGTCTATCTTTGGTGTAATCCAGCAGCTGCAGTTCCTTGATAACTCCATGCATTCAATAAATCTGAAGATGTTGCTGTCATTCAGGATAGATACTGTGAACGCACAGAGTGGTGGAATCAATAACCAGAGGACATAAGTTTAAGGTGAGAGGGGAACGATTTAATAAAAAACTTAGGGGCAACATTTTTCCACATATAATGTTGGTAGGTATATGTAGTGGTATCATTTAAAAATTTAAAAATAAAAAATTTAAAAATAAATTGGATAGGCATATGGATGAGAAGGGAATGGAGGGTTATGGTATGAGTGCAGGCAGGTAAGACTAAGGGGAAAAAAGTTGTTCGGCACGGACTTGTAGGGCCGAGATGGCCTGTTTCCGTGCTGTAATTGTTATATGGTTATATGGTTAATATTTAGTGAGCTGCCAGAGCAGGTGTGTGAAGTAGGTGCTATAACAACATTTAAAAGACATATGGACAGGTACATGGGTCCTGTAAATGGTACAGGAAAGGTTCAGAGGAGGATATTGCCCAAATGCAGTTAGTTGGGACTAGCATAGATAGGGCTTTTTGGTTGGCATGGGCAAGTTGGGCTGAGGGGCCTGTGTCCATGTTGCATGGCACTATTCTGTGCACTCTGAAATCATAAAGTGCTGACCCTAGATGGCTAGAAATTTCGCAGTCTGATGTAAAACGAACCAAATCCACATTACTTTTTACAACAGAAGAGATTTGTGCGTTGTAAAATTAATTGCAATTTGCCATTAGACGATTGTGCGTATTTTAAATGAAAGCAAGAATACGTTTATTGTTTCCTTCTCTAGTTGTGTTGCCCATCGTCAATAAATCATTGGGTTGGTTGTGAGGAAATTCATATTGGTACCAAATTGTTATTTGAATATTTGGATAGGAGTGACTCATGTTACAAGTAATTAAAGACAATCAAGGGTAGTCATTGTCATATCCACTGGGTGGCGCCACTGTTGTGGCCGCCTCGCCAACAGTCTGTGTGTCCTGCCTACTGTTTTTATTATTTAAATATTTTCTAAAAGATTGTTTCAATGTTTCTTGGTTAGTTTATGTGGGGGGGGGGGGGAGGGGGATTAGGGGGAAGCTTTTTTTTCCAGTCACTTACCTCGACGGAGATGCGTTTTTCTCCATGTTTCATCTCCCCGCCCCCTTTGCGGCCTAACAACGTGGAGTGGTGCGGCCTTTCCTGGAGACCAGCCCGCAGCTGCAATCCTTGACGCGGCGCGGACTTACCATCGCGGAGCCGGGGATCCTTTGCCGAGGATCGCCAGAAGAAGAGACTTGTGGACTTTAACACCGTGAAGCCCGCGGTCTCCACTAAGAAGTGGCTGACTCGGGAGCTCCATGCCGTGGAGTGTTTCAATCTGTCCCTTCGCCGGAGTTTCGAGCAACCCGACGAGATGGCTTGGACATCGGACCGTCAGCAATGGCAAGTGCGGAGGGTTCAAGGCCCCGACCACGGGTGAACACATGGTAACACAAATTTCATTGTAGCTTAGTTGGTTAAGTGACAATAAACGCAAACTCGAACTCGAACTTGAACTTGATAATTCATAGGTCATATGTACTAGGAGTAGAATAAGGCCATTCGGCCCATCAAGTCTACTCCGCCATTCAAACATGGGTGATCTGTCTCTCCCTCCAAACCCCATTCTCCTGCCTTCTCCCCATAACCTCTGACACCCGTACTAATCCAGAATCTATCTACCTCTGCCTTAAAAATATCCACGCTGTAGACAACACAATTCCATTCGGTGGACAGAGCACAAGTGTTCAGTGAAACGGGTGACCATATCAGACTTGGCCACTGTTTTACTGAACACTGACCCTCTATCCACCAAGGCCGGCTTGAGCCAATTGCCAACCATTTTAACTTCCCTTTTCGCATTCAAATATTTTAGCCTCCGCCATTCCCAGAGTGAGGCCACACGCAAATTGGAAGATCAGCACCTTATATTCTGCCTGGCTAACTTACAACCTTATGGTATGAACATTGAATTCTCCTTAAAACATGAATTCTCCTTAAAACATGTTTCACCAATCTGTGATAAATGCCTGTGTCAAGAAGCTACCATAGCGCATTCTTTTGTTTTTTGTATAAAAATCAAAAAATTCTGGTATGAAATATTTGATATTTTTTCAAAATTGATCAAAATAAAACTGGTACCAAAACCAGAATGGATTATCTTCGGAATATCGGAAGGTAACCCTGAATTAAATGTGTTTCAGAAGAATTTATTTAATTACGGGCTAATAATGGGAAAAAAGCTTATACTTAAATTCTGGAAAAATGCGCTGACACCAACAATAAAAATGTGGATATCAAATATGTTTGAAACATTACATCTGGAAGAGATGAGATTCCTCCTAGCCGGTAAAGCAGACCAATTCCAAAAGACGTGGTCTATGTTTCTGGACCTATTACAAGTATGAGGTGCAATAGTCAGGACCTGGTAACGGGAGGTAAAACAACAAAAACAGACTTGGTTGGTAGTCCCCTTTCTGCGGAGTTTAATGTTATAATAGAGCGATTGTTTCTATTCTCTCTTTCTTTCTTTTCTAGGGTCTATTTTCTCACTTTACTTCCTTCTCTAACTTCTTTCCTAAGGGGCTTTCTTTTCTCAACACTCTTGCACTTCACGACTCTCTTGCACTTTCTTTACTTTTCTTACTTCTACCTTTTTCTTAAAGCTCAAAAAAATGAAGCGGTACAAAAAATGTATTAAGATATATGTGTTATGCAGGATTGTAATTTACCGTACTTCTAAAAAAAAAAAAAAAAAAAAAAAAAAAAAAAAAACATGCTCTCAACTCCCTTCACTTTTCATCACTCTCGTAGGCACATACTTCTCCCACCATCTCCCACCACCCTAGTCACTCTACTATTTCCCCTCCTGTGTCCACTCATCTCCCATCCCCGAATCCCAAATTTCCCTTTTATCCCCCATCTTTCCTCTCCCCCCTCACCCGCACCCATCCCCTTCCACCTACATCCTTTCCTCCAGCTTTAGCTTTCACTCCACCTCTTCTTCCCCAATCTGATACTATTTTGTCTCCTTATCACCTCAGGCATTTGTCACATAATGCCCCTGTCCCACTTAGGAAACCTGAACGGAAACCTCTGGAGACTTTGCACCCCACCCAAGGTTTCCGTGCGGTTCCCGGAGGTTTTTGTCAGTCTCCCTACCTGCTTCCACTACCTGCAACCTCCGGCAACCACCTGCAACCTCCGGGAACCGCACGGAAACCTTGGGTGGGGCGCAAAGTCTCCAGAGGTTTCCGTTCAGATTTCCTAAGTGGGACGGGGGCATTACTCCACTCATTTCCAATCACCAATGCGTATCACCCCCTTACTTGTACCCACCCTAAACTAAACTAAATTAAAATCCTGGCATTGTCATTTTTTTGTTAATAAAACTATCAACATTTTCCTGAGTTGTATGATATTTAAACCAATTCCCCTATTACATGGGGCAATAGGGGACAAAATGCAGGGCTAATATTAATGAATTCCAATACTGCTGCAAACTATGTTAATGGAATAAAGAAGATTTGGTTGCTGTCAGATATGTATTTATTGCTGTTCTAATACATACATTATTCAAAGTATTCCCTGGATGTTGACAGGAAAATTAGATAGTTGGCATACAGGATATGTAATGTGTATAAATGTGGCTGAAGCTCCAACTGCGGGCTAATGATTTAACTAGCTAAGATTTGCAGGACAGGGAAGGTTTAAATTCCCTTCTGCTTCTTTCCATCAGGTCAGGTGATTATATTAATTGAAGCTTGGATTCCTGCATTTCTTGGTGTAAGTGAATGAGGCTTCCATCCCCATTCTTCAGGGAACGGGGGTTCCCCTCCCCCATCATAGATGAGGGTCACACCAGGGTCTCTTCCATACCCCGCAACACTGCTCTCTCTCCCCATCCCCCCATTTGCAACAAGGGCAGAGTCCCCCTAGTTCTCACCTTTCACCCCACCAGCCGTCACATACAACAAGTAATCCTCCGTCAGTTTCGCCACCTCCAACGTGACCCCACCACTCGCCACATCTTCCCATCTCCCCCCATGTCTGCCTTCCGCAAAGACCGCTCCCTCCATAACTCCCTTGTCAATTCTTCCCTTCCCTCCCGCACCACCCCCTCCCCGGGCACTTTCCCTTGCAACCGCAAGAGATGCTACACTTGTCGCTTTACCTTCCCCCTCGACTCCATTCAAGTATCCAAGCAGTCGTTCCAGGTGCGACAGAGGTTCACCTACATCTCCTCCAACCCCATCTATTGCATCCGCTACTCTAGATGTCAGCTGATCTACATCGGTGAGACCAAGCGTAGACTTGGTGATTGTTTCGCCGAACACCTCCGTTTGGTCCGCAATAACCTACCTGATCTCCCGGTGGCTCAGCACTTCAACTCCCCCTCTCATTCCGAATCCGACCTCTCTGTCCTGGGCCTCCTCCATTGCCGGAGCGAGCACCACCAGAAATTGGAGGAACAGCACCTCATATTCCGCTTGGAGAGTCTGCATCCTGGGGGCATGAACATTGAATTCTCCCAATTTTGTTAGCCCTTGCTGTCTCCTCCCCTTCCTATCTCTCCCTCAGTCCTCGGGCTCCTCCTCCTCCTCCTCCTTTTTCCTTTCTTCTCCCCGCTCCCCCCACCCTCCATCAGTCTGAAGAAGGGTTTTGGCCCGAAACGTTGCCTATTTCCTTTGCTCCATAGATGCTGCTGCACCCGCTGAGTTTCTCCAGCACTTTTATGTACCTTCTACCAAAGTATCAGCAGTTATAAGCAAGTTGAAGACTAATATTTACACAAAAGGAATCGAGTTACTCTGGAATTTTTGATGAAAGCGTGACAATGGACAATTATAGCAGATAGACACAAAAGTACTGGAGTAACTCAGCAGGCCGGGCAGTATCTCTGGAAGAAAACGGACGGATGATGTTTCGGGACTGGTCCCTTCTTCAGAGAGGATTATGAACAAGGGTTCCAATACGAAACGTCATCCATCCTTTTTCTCCAGAGTTGCCAGCTGATCCGTACCAGCTTTTCACTTTCCATTGGTGGACTTGACAAAAAACAATACTGTGACTGTACTCCAGCACTCTCTGCCCCCTTTTGGTACCTACCAGCATCTGCAGTTCCTTTCCACACAATGGACTGTAATGGTCATGAGAACCATGGAACAACTGGGAAAAGTTGGGACCACAGTTGTCCATCTGATATTAATAATTGATGGGGAGGTCTATACATTCAAACACATTTTAAATGTATTGAGGGGAGTTACTTCCGTTTCAAGCAATGAATTCCAGTCCCGTGGGGGTGGAAATGTTTCTTGACATTGCCCCTCTCGTTCTTCCGACAAATATTTCCATCAGATTTGGTCAAAGTTCCGGTTCTCACCACTCTTTGTGTGAAAAAGTTACCTTTCAGGTTCCTATTAAATCTTTTCCCCCCTCAACTTAAACCTCTGTCCTCTTGTTCGCAATTCTCCTGCTCTGAGCTCGAGACTCTGTGCATGTACCCGACCTATTGGTCTCATGATTTTGCACTGCCTCTGTCGTCCTTTCCCGTGGAATGAAACCATACACCCACCCATATCTTCTTTGTAGCTTTAAAAATTAATTTTGCTTAATTTTACGCTGTCTGCACTGAATGCAGTGACACTTATGCAGGAATATTTATGTGGAAGAGGCAAAAACTGGAAAAGGGTAAAGTGAAGCTGAACATGAAGTGAAAGCCACAAAGTAGCCTGGATAAAATTAAAGGATCAGTAATAGTTTTGTTACATAACATGAGCAAGTCGAGGTTTTCTCACGGGACTAAAGGCTACCCAACTGATTAAGTGTAATGAAATAAAGTACCTCAGCAGTCCTGCTACATAACATGAACCAGCTGATGCCTGCTACAGAGAATCAAGTTTATTAAGTTCAGAAAATTAAGATAAAAGGCAACAAACGTGTAACAATAAGATATGCAATGTACAGGTGTTTTCAGAAGTACAGGAAGGAAATGATGTGAATAAAAACTTGTCAACTAAAGGGCGAAGTCTGCTTCGCTGAAGAGTTTTTTTTAGTCATCGACTAACTGCTGAGACATTCTATGTTGGTACACACTGCTTTACCAGGTTTTAGTGCTTATTTCTTAGTTTTGTTTCGTATAGCTTAGTTTGGAGATACAGCGCGGAAACAGGCCCTTCGGCCCACCGAATCCGCACCGACCAACACACACTAACACTATCCCACACACTGACACTATCCTACACACACTAGGGACAATGTATAATTTTACCAAGCTAATTAACCTAAAAACCTGTACGTCTTTGGGGTGTGGGAGGAAATCGAAGATCTTGGAGAAAACCCATGCAGGTCACGGGGAGAACGTATGCCTGCAACGCAATTAAAGTGTGCAACGCTGGAGACCCGGGTTCGATTCTGACTATGGGTGCTGTCTGTAGTATGGATCAAATCCGGATTTAGTTTAGGTATTGTCAGTCAATAACTCAAAACGCTGTGCCACCATGCCGCCCGGTGGCATCAGTTAATCACCAATTGTGGTCTGAACTTTATCCTCCAGGTGAGATTTGTTTTTTAGAATAAAATCTGTTTATCGGCAGCACAGCGGCAGAGTTGCTGCCTCACAGCAACAGAGGTCAGGGTTCAATCCTGCCCATGTGTGTTGCCTGTGTGGTGTTTGCACGTTGTCCCTGTGACCTCATTGGATTCTCCGTTGCTTCGGTTTCCTCCCACATCACAAAGGCATGCATGTTTGTACGTTCATAGTGTTCCGTAAATTGTTCCTACTGTGTACCAATGTTACAAAATTTTGAGATTTTAAAAATCAAGTCTGCAATTTATCCCATCAGATAAAGCATAACAATAAGTTTAATTTGACACCAAATTCACTTTCATATCTCAAGTATTAAAAAAGTTATGGCCATTTTCATACTCGGAAATTAGCATCTTGTTCCCTATTGATTTTCAATGGACATTACAAAAAAGCTGTGATCTTGGATAGTCAAAAGCCCATTTCTTAAGGAAAGATTAACATTTTTAAATAGCCTAAGTGTCCAAAGATTATTCACAAATAATTCACAATATAACATGATTTTTATATCTAATTTACATTAATTTATAGGCCAAATGGAAGGAATTTAGTGTTCAATTGCTGTAAATAAATGCCCATTTAAATCGGCTTTCTAGTGGGTTCATGTGAACGCGCTGGTTTAGAACGTTCACATCGCGCTGGATTAATGCCCTCAAATGCCGAGAAAAATACTGCGGGATATAAAAAGCCCAAAATGAACTAGTCGCTATAGATAACTTGATATATAGGGTTATATATATGCCCCATTTAATGTAAAAATAAGGTACATACCTTTAATTGTTTGCCTGGGGCTGCGAGAGGTTGCGGAATGAGACAGTAATTTTAAAACTATCATAACTATTATTCGAGGCCTATAAAACTAATAATACCTTTTGCGACCGGGTCTTGCAGCGATTTTTCGTTAATGATTTACTAGGCTGAACATCTGCGATTAGAACAGCCTAGTAAAAATCGCGTTTTAAACCCGCCCCCTCCAAACAGCGCCAAAATCGCGGACATGGCTGTGGGCAGATTCCCAATGACGATTCAGGTAGGTTTTGTAACATACCTATACTGTGTATGATAGAACAAATGTATGGGTGATCGATGGTCAACATGGACTCGATGGGTCGAAGGGCCTCTAAACTAAATTGGTTGCATCTATCCCAGCCTGGAAGCCAGCATGGTGCATTAACAGCTGAATAAATGCTATTTTTCTTTAGCTTAGAGATACAGCATGGAAGCAGGCCCTTCTGCCCACCGAGTCCGCACTGACCATCAATCACCCGTTCACAATAGCTCTATGTTATCCCACATTCCCAATCTATACACAGTAGGGGCAATTTATAAAGGCTGATAAACCTCCAAACGCACAAATATTTGGGATGTGGAAGAAAACCGGAGCACCCGGAGGTAACCCACATGGTCACAGGAAGAACATGCAAACTCCACACAGAAAACACCCAAGGTCAGAAGAGAACCCGGATCCCTGGTGCTGTGGGGCACGGCTCTGCTAGCTGTGCCACTGTGCCACACAACCCAACCAGATATCTATTCCTAACGAACAACCAGGGACTGATTTTGTTGAACTACCCTGATTGGGTTGAACTACATCCAACTCCAGCATTTCCAATAGCTCTTCAGAAGAAAATATATCAAAGTGAACTCTTGAAAACATCACAGTTTGGATTTTGTTGCAATGCTAACAGTGAAACTACTGAGTGAAATTCTCATGCTTTGATCAATGAAGTCTAAGTAAGTTATAAGTTCTGAGCCAAAATTATTATGTAGAAAGGAACCTTGCCCCAAATTGCAGCTTTACCATGTATTGTGTATTTCTCTTGTAAAGCATTCCAGAAAATACTGACATTTTAAATTATTTTCTTTTAAATATGGTGTGTTTAGGCATCCTGATTTTGACCTCACTCAAACATGTCTTCTGATCTTTCGTTAGAAAACTGAACACAGTTTCTTTCTGGTTTATTGACTGTGAGTGGCTTCTTAAGCAATTACTGCAGAGACAGACTGATGGCTTCACAGTTGCTGGCTGCCAGGGATGCTACAATGCCGAGTAAAGACTAAGTAGACGACTTCAGAGGTCACGAGATCCCACTTTCCTCAGTTTCAATGATGAACCCCACTGCTCTAGTCGAGAAGTGTACATTAATAAAGGTGAAGTCAATGAAGAAGCTCTGAAGTAGAGTCTCGACCTGAAACGTCCCATTTTCCTTTTCCCCAGAGATGCAGCCTGTCCTGCTGAGTTACACCAGCATTTTGTGTCTACCTAACATGATCTAATGATGTCTGCACATCACTGTTGGTTTTATATTTGCCTTGTTGCTTTACAGCTAGCCATGCTTTATTTATTCCCCCTGGAAATCACACTTTAATTGCTGTACCAATTAGCGATGCTTTTTAAAGTCACCTTGTGGGTGGGGGGAGGGCATTTAACAGCAAACAGCAGCGCAAGACGTGGCTGTGATTCTTTGGGAAGAAAATAAATCTGGTTTAAAAAAATATTGAAATATATTTAAAAAATCAACAACTAGTAATTTCAGGAATGTTCAGATGGTTTCATGGAAACCTTATACTGTACAACCATTCTTCATGTATTCAGGCATTTAGAAATCCCAGGCAGATATTAAATTCTGCTGACTCTCTGGTGCAGTGTACAGATGATTCTGTGTGTTGCCTGAAGGGATATTGAAGCCAAAGGTTAGAAAGCAGAAGGCACATTCCCATATGCTCTCTATTTAGATTCCTGGTCAGAATGACAGTGGTCACGACACCTCCTCACGCTGTAAGGAATAGTTTCTAGATTATTGTTCAGCTGTCATCAATGATAAAATTGCGTAAATTATATATTGCAGAGCTGACTGATCTTAGCTTCGTGATATTTTTAAGCATTACCATAGTGATATTATAGAGCTGCTGACTTGGAAGTTTAGTTTAGTTTAGTTTAATTTAGTTTAGAGATACAGAGTGGAAACAGGCCCTTTGGGCCACCAAGTCCACGCCGACTAGTGATCCCTGTACATTAACACTATCCTGCACACTCGGGACAATTTACAGAAGCCATTCAACGTACAAACCTGCATGTCTTTGGAGTGTAGGAGGAAACTGGAGCACCCTGAGAAAAATCACGCGGGCACAGGGGGAAAGTACAAACTCTGTATAGACAGCACCCGTAGTCAGGATCGAACCCGAGCCTCTGGCGCTGTAAGGCAGTAACTCTACCGCTGCGCCACCGTGCCGCCCTATTTGTTTTCAGTTATTTATTTCAGAAGCGATAATGTTTTTTGTGTCGAGGTAATTTGGATACATATTCTTGCAATCATAGGCTTATATGGTTTACCATAAAGATTAAGATGGAACTACATTTCAGCGTGATCCTGAACAAAATGCATACAAATGCTTTAATCTAACGGTATTGAGCATTCCTCAAACCAAGTGAGCTTTTGCTCACTGTGTGAAAATGGGACAACTAAAAATATCTCCATAGTGAATAACACATTCAAATGGTGCAAAAGCAAGATGCTACGAATGCTCAGAATCTTATATAGAAACAGAAATTGTAGGAAACCCTCAGCAGACCAGGAAGCAAGTGAGGCAGAGGGAAACATAGTTAATGTTTCGGGTTGATTACTTTTCTACAGAACCCCAAATAGACGATTTTCATGGCCAAAATGTGCCATGGTAGAGTTGCTTCCCCACAGCGCCAGAGGCCTTGATTCGATCCTGACAATGGGTGCTGGCTGTACGGAGTTTGCATGTTCCCCGTGTGCCCACCTGGGTTTTCTCCAGGCGGGCACAATCTCCTCCCACATTCCAAAGAGATGCAGGTTTGTAGGTTAATTGGCTTCTATAAATTGTCCCCAGTGTGTGTAGGAGAGAGCTAGTGTACGGGGTGATTGCTGGTCAGTGCGGCCAAAATGTCTGAAGAACAGAGAATGAGAGGGAAGACTCAAGAGACTTTATTCCTTGGAGCGCAGGAGGATGAGGGGTGACACGAGGAACTGCAGATGCTTGTTTACAAAAGAGCCATGAAGTGCTGGAGTACCTCAGCAGCTCAGCCAGCATCTCTGGAAACATGGATGTGACATTTCGGATCGGGACTCTTCTTCAGATGATTGTTGAAGGGAGGAGAAAACTGCGTTCTCCAGTTTTAGGTAACTAACCAACAACAACCCTTTCAACTTCCCCCATCCCCTTCTATTGTTATGCTTTCCCCAACTTCACAATTTGCACCTCTTCTCCCCATCACACAGCCTTTGGTCTTCTCTGGCCTTCCCATCGCTGACCTTTCCCCACCAGAGGACAACAGAGGACGATGACTGAACTTTGGTGCCTTCCCTCACAGTGGGAAACTTTGCTTCCGCTGTGTGGGGATGTTTACGTTAAAGACTATCGTGTTCTGTGCTCTTTTTTATTCGTATGGCTGTATGGTGACCACACATTTCACTGTACCAATTGGTGCATGTGACAATAAATGTCTCTTGTCTCTTGTCTTGTCTACTTGCCAATGAAAATTCGCCCACACATCAGTATCCACCTTTCACTTGCTAAGGTCTGTCCTGCCCCCACCTCTCTTCCAGCTTTCCCCCTACGACTATATTCAGAGGGAAGAAGGATCCCAATCTGAAACGTCACTTACCACGTTCTCCTGAGATGCTGCTTGACCCGTTGAATTACTCCTGCACCGTGAATATCACGAGCAAAGTGGGCCATTAAACCCGGCCCGAAATGTCCTCCATCCCTTCTATCCACAGACGCTGCCTGTCCCGTTGAGTTACTCCAGCCTTTTGTGTCTATCTTCGGGTCATTAAACTCATTGGCTTCCAACTTGGTGTTGAAAATTTCAAAAATCTAAGTCATCCTTTGAAAAGATAACCATGATCTACATCATTTTTTGATATGCCATTTATTGTCACTATACATGTACAATCAAATTAAAAGCTGCTCGTACTCAGTGCATACATATAATTTAGTACAAAAAACAAGAAACAGAAAACAAAACAAAAGGTGGAGGGGGGGGATAGGTGCACAATTCTGCGGCGCTATATACATATCTATAAAGGCAAAATGGTGAAGTATGAATAGGTAGTATTCTTAGGCAGATGTTTAAAGATTATATTAAATATTTAAAAAAAAAAAAAAAATTACAGTTACAATACACATTACGGTTCCAAATTTCAGTACGTGGATAGAATAGATGGAAGTCCGGGTGTTGGGCTGTGAAGTCAGTGCATGTGTGAATTAAGAGTAGTTATGACTTTCGGAAAACAACTGTTCCTGAGTCTATTTGCCCTGGAATTGATGCACCTATAGCGCCTTCCAGAGGGCAGCAGGTCGAACAGTCCAAATGCAGAATGGGAGCTGTCTTTGATGATATTCTTTGCCCTGCTAAGGCAGCGGGAGGTGTAAATATCCATCAGGGAGGGGAGAGGGCAACCAATGATCTTCTGCGCTGTCCTGGTTACCCTCTGATGCCTCTCCCTGTCTGCCATGGTGCAGCTGCCGTACCATGCTGTAATGCAGTATGTCAGCAGGCTCTCATGTGTTGGCTTCAAGGGCCAAAGGCCTGCTGCTCATTGTCAGTGGACGCACCAATCCCGTGTAAGGAAGGAGGAACATGGGAAGGAAAGTGATGAGGCAGAGAGATTTCCAAAGGGTATTTTACAGCTCAGATACAAAGATTGAAGGGGACGTAGATAAATTACTTTAGTTTGGAGATAGAGAGTAGGAACAGGCCCTTTGGCCCTCCGGGTCCACATCGACCAGCAATCCCGACACACTAATGCTATCCTACACACACTAGACACAATTTACAATTTTACCAATGCCAATTAGTCAGGATCAAACCCTGGTCCCTGGCGCTGTAAGGCAGCAACTTTACCACTGCGACACCACCTTATTTAAACTTCCTGCAATTCAAACTTTGATTTCCCTGCCTCTGGCTTTCAATCTACCCATAATGGCTACTGTTTATAAGCAATCTCCATCACAGTGAGGAATGGGCAATGATGGATGCTTAATATTGTCAGAATTCACAGTATAACAGCTGGAGAGAATATAATAATCTTAGAGCTCACTAGAACAGATATCAACATTGCGGAGGTTATGCCACCCAATTTCGTCGAGAAACAAGTTAATTTTGTCAATGGGAGCAGTGTTTCTGGAATCATAGACATGGAGTTATACAATTATACAGTGTGGAAACAGGCCATTTGACCCAACTTCCTCTTAGCGACCAACATGTCCCATCTGCACTAGTCCCACTTGCCTGCATTTGGCCCGTATCCCTCTAAACTTGTCCTATCCGTGTACCTGTCTAATTGTTTCTTAAATCTGCATGCAAAAAACGTAAGCTGTATTCCCAATTTCCGGATGGAGTACTCCCAGTCATTGGAAGAAACTGTCATTCAGGGTCAATTATTCAGGAGCATCATTGTTTGGGTTGGGAAAGATCATTAGGATCTTTTCATATTCATTTTATATACAAGACTAAAGTAGTAGATGGGGGAGCTTGTTTTATTTCCTGAATTATTCTTGGAAGATGAGACGTATGGAGGAGATTTACCTTACAAACTATAGGATCTTTCTCTGTGTCTACCACAATTACTAGCTTCCTACTTGCTCGGAGGCAGCTGCAAATGTCATCACCTAACCATAGCCAGGAAACATAGCCTGCTGCAATGGTTAGCCTTCCAATATCAATGTGATTAAAATATATACCTGTGACTTGATTGCCTGGGGAACATTTGTAGATTATATGCTGCAAGGTAATTTTAGCATCCTTCAGAGCTTCATGATACAATTGCTATGGAGATACAATATTCCAATACAATATTTTATTCCATGTCATTTGAACCTCAGTGAGGCTCAAACGAAACTCCGTTTCCACAGCCATACAAACAAAGACAAATCCTACAAGACATACAACTGATTCAATTTACACAAGCATCCAGGTATGTCTCCTCCTCACTGTGATGGAAGGTAAAGTCTTTTCTCTCCCCTGCACCATTTCTCTCCCGATGTTGAAGCCCCTGGCGGGCGATGGTAATTCCCACGGCCATTTAAGGCCATTCCGGGCGATGTACGGCCCCGCTCCAGGCCCAAAGGTCACAAAGTTGGAGTCCCCAGCGGGCGCTAGAATGTCCCGCGGCCATTAAAGTCGCGCCAGGCGATGCACGGCCCCGCTCCGGGTCGTTCCAACCCCGCGACACGGGCTGGAGAAATTGCGTTCCGGGTCTCACCCCGGACCTGCGAGCTCCCGATGTCACAGTCCACTGGACCTGCGGCTTCAGCTGGAGCTTCCGAGCTCCTGAGTCGGGCCGCAGCAGCGAGCCACCACCGCTCCCCACGCTCCGAAGCCGGCCAGCCTAACGATGGTAGGTCCGCAGCTCCGCGACTGGAGCCCCAGGTCGTTCTGGCTGGAGGCCGCTCCACGGTGCTCGGCCCCAACGACAACGGAGACCCAACAGGGTAAAGGTCGGGTCTCCCGTGCAGGGAAGAGATTTTTTAAAGTTACCCCCTCCCCACCCCCCACATATACATAGTTAAAAACATTATTAAAAAACACAAACAACTACATTTAACTAGATAAAAAATTAAAAAAGACAGACAGGTTGGAGGGGCCGCCGCAACAGTGAGTTGTGCCACGGCAAGCTACATCCGCAGCCCTGATTACGCACTCTTAAAGATACATAATTCTTTAAAATTAATTTGGGACGGCATGATGGTGCCGTGGTAGAGTTGCTGCCAGGGCCTCGGGTTCGATCCTGACTACGGGTGCTGTCTGTGCAGAGTTTGTACGTTCTCCCCGTGACCATGTGCATGTCCTCCAGGATCTCTAGTTTCCTCCCACACTCCAAATGTGTGCAGCTTTGAAGGTTAATTGGCTTGATATATAAATATAAATGGTCCCTAGTGGGTTGAGGATAATGTTAATGTGCAGGGATTGCTGGTCAGTGTGGACTAGGTGGGCCGAAGGGCCTGTTTCCGTGCTGTATCTCCAAACTAAAGTGAACTATACTAAAAAGCAGGGTGGAAGAAATACATCCTTCACTTGAAAGCTTTCATTAATACATGTTTTAAATATAGCTGATCACTGACAAGATCCATATCAATCACCTAAAGTGAGCAAAGATAACAGTAGGAAGCTAAATAAATGTCTGGTGCATTCCAATGGTGCAACATTTCACAGCAACACACAATCAATTCAGTTGCAGAAGTAATGCAATTAGAATATTGAAACAACAGTTCATGTATCAGAAACATTGTAATATAAGGCTCATGAAACAATCGCAATCAATCCATACCCTACAATGTTGGGCCAAAAGGTAGTCATGAGGAATTTTGCAGATATTAGATAAGATAAATTTTGTATGTTTTAGAAACTGCAGGGGATATCCAATACCAAAAGGTCCCTGACATTGAATATTTTGATAGTTATTGCAGCCATAACTGAAAGGACAACGGGAGGAATGTGGTTGCTTGCCAGACAAAACATTAGTCACATCAGTGAAACCCTCATCTCTATTGAACCCGCTTTCCCACTATTTTTTTTGTTTGAACAGCTCAGTACTCGCACAGGAAATATTTAAAAATGTGTGGAATAATGTGTCTTTTTACCGTTCAATTAACCTTAGCCCTTGAACAGAAGAAGCTGGAAACACAGAGGTTGAAGTCTTAAGGAGGGCCTTGGAGTTAATTGGGAATTACTTCAGATGGCATTTACCATCACTGTAACTGAACTGGAACCATTTTTTTCTTTCCCATTCTTAATTTAAGCCCGTGTTATGATTTCACCCGTCAGAAAGTGGAATAAGGTGGTTGCTCTTATTTCCTCTCCCCACAAGCAGCATTCTGTTCTGTTGACCTAATCACATTACATATATTTTGGTATTCAATTATGGACTACTGCTGTCACTTAGGTAAGTTCGATTTCAAAGATTTTTGTAAGTAGCTTTCTCAACTTTGCCTTTTCGGAGTGGAATTAATTATGTATTGCAGGATAAATTTGCCAGTTTGGGTGGATTAGCCAACATAGAGAAGTTCAAAACAGATAATCATGTATCATAAAGAGACTAATTCTATCCAAGGAAAGACAGGTTTGGGACCCAGAAATAACATTGGTTTTATTTCCATTTTCTCTGCACAGATGGAAGCCATTTCGCCCCTCATGCTCATGCATGTACTGTAATGATCACAGCTTGTTTAGTTTAGTTTGTTTTAGTTTAGAGATACAGCGTTGAAACAGGCCTTTCGGCCCAGCGATCAACAATCTTTGCACACTAACACTAGTTTCATACATACACCAGGGTCAATTTACAATTATACCAAGCCAATTAATCTACAAACCTGTACAGCTTTGGAGTGTTGGAGGAAACCGGAGATCCCGGAAAAAAAACACCACGCAGGTCACGGAGAGAACGTATAACTCCATACAGACAGCACCTGTAGTCAGGATCAAACCCAAGTTTCTGGTGCTTTAAGGCAGCAACTCTACCATTGCACCACCGTGCCGTTCGGCTTGTGTTTTGTCAAAAGACAAAAATCAAATTTTGCAAACAGTAAAGAACAATTAAGTTACAAATGCAAACAAGCAGGGCATAAGATGAACCTAAATCATCAGTTTAACGTTACATCTATCCCTGACAGAACAAACATCCCCTCCTGGAGATCTGTCCTGAACAGCAGACTAGCGGTCCATCATTATTCAATGGTCCCATCTGAGGTGTAATCTGAAACATCAATAGGCATTTGTCAATTGTAGAGAGTGATGTTAAAATCGAGTCCAGTCAAGTTTATTTGTCACATACACATACGAGATGTGCAGTGAAATGAAAGTGGCAATGCTCGCGGACTTTTGTGCAAAAGACAAACAACCAAACAACCAAACAAATTATAAACACAATCATAACACAAATATTCTTTTACATAATAAATAATGGAAGGAAAAACGTTCAGTAGAGTTAGTCCCTGGTGAGATAGGCATTTACAGTCCGAATGGCCTCTGGGAAGAAACTCCTTCTCAGCCTCTCCGTTCTCACCGCATGGCAACGGAGGCGTTTGCCTGACCGTAGCAGCTGGAACAGTCCGTTGCAGGGGTGGAAGGGGTCTCCCATGATTTTATTTGCTCTGGAGTTGCACCTCCTGTTGTATAGTTCCTGCAGGGGGGGCGAGCGAAGTTCCACCTAAGGCTATATAATTATTTATTCTCTTTATCAAGTACCTGGACAAAGTGGATGGGCCAATGTGATTATGTATACAGTAGATTTTCTGCTGACTGGTTAGCATGCAACTAAAGCTTTTCATTGTACCTCGGTACATGTGACAATAAACTGAACTACACCAAACTAAACTGAACAGAATATAATCCTGGATGCTGATACAAAAAGTCAAGCTCCCCAATCAATGTGAACTGACAGTTGTGCAGAAGGGAGAGAGATCTGCTGTGTGGAAAATTGAATATATAAACCAGTGGAAAATTCTGAAGATGTGATATTGTTGTCTGGTAAAACCAATCTTATTACCAATCCTGCAATGACCATTTAGTGCCTTTCCTCATTCTCTAGCCTTTTTCACATAGAAACATAGAAACATAGAAATTAGTTGCAGGAGTAGGCCATTCGGCCCTTGAGCCTGCACCGCCATTCAATATGATCATGGCTGATCATCCAACTCAGTATCCCATACCTGCCTTCTCTCCATACCCCCTGATCCCCTTAGCCACAAGGGCCACATCTAACTCCCTCTTAAATATAGCCAATGAACTGGCCTCAACTACCCTCTGTGGCAGAGAGTTCCAGAGATTCACCACTCTCTGTGTGAAAAAAGTTCTTCTCATCTCGGTTTTAAAGGATTTCCCACTTATCCTTAAGCTGTGACCCCTTGTCCTGGACTTCCCCAACATCGGGAATAATCTTCCTGCATCTAGCCTGTCCAACCCCTTAAGAATTTTGTAAGTTTCTATAAGATCCCCTCTCAATCTCCTAAATTCTAGAGAGTATAAACCAAGTCTATCCAGTCTTTTTTCATAAGACAGTCCTGACATCCCAGGAATCAGTCTGGTGAACCTTCTCTGCACTCCTTCTATGGCATTCACCAAAATTCACCAACCTCTACACTGTATTCCCACTCTCTATCTCAAACTCTCTTGGTTCCCACTTCTTATTACCCATCTACACTCCAAAACCCACCACGCTACACTCTGTGTTCCCCTCTCCCCAGCCCCACCCCAACCATAACTCTCTGCTCCCAGACCCACCCTCTAACATTCATGCCAAATTCATTCTATTTCACACACTGTTTTCCAACCCCACATCCCAGCCTGCTTCCCTAATTCCTATTCACCCTCATCCATTCCTCAGCTTTCACTTCTTAAACCCATTCCCACATTCCTATAAATCCTCTCCCTCAGCATTCCTCACCCCCGCATTTCCTGTAACCATTCCCAATCCACCATTTCTCAATGCCACTTTACTTTAAACTTTAGACTTTAGAGGTACAGCGTGGAAACAGGCCCATCCGCCCACCGAGTCCACGCCGACCAGCGATCACCTGGTACACTAAAGGGCCTGTCCCACTATGGCAACCTAATTTGCGAGTTTAGAAGAGTTTGCGCTCGCCACAAACTCGCAGCATGGTCGACACGTGGCCCTAGGAGGTCACTGTAACTCTCCTTCATGCTTGAGAGAAGTTCCCGAATACTTGCAGCCTCAGTTTGGTCGAGGGAAATTTTTCAGCATGTTGAAAAAGTTTCCGTGAGTAATAATTGGTCGGCATGCAGTGGCAGTGGGGTCGCCATGTAGTTACAGGCAGTTGAGGTAGCTGTAGGCAATCTCCTTTGCTGACCGGGCATGTTAATTGGCTCTTTGGAGTTTTCAGAACCAAGGAAAACCGACCGGTAATGTTAAATGCCCGCTAAACTTCATTAAAAGTTGGCTGGCTTCTTAAAAGTGTCTCCACTCCCCCCCCCCCCCCCCCCCCCCCCACCCCCTCACCTCCCCCACCCCCTTCTCTCTCCCCCCCCCCCCCTCTTCTCTCCCCCCACCTCTTCTCCCTAGGACTTGGGCAGCCTTCAACCCAGTGATCGAACCCATGCATCCCCCTTCCCTCCATTCCTCCCCCACCCAAGTCTGTTTGTATGCGGAGCAGAACAACAAACAGCCAACCATATATTCTATGAGTGCCCACTCTACCACCCACCAAATGGAGCTCAGGGCCTGGCGGACATTGACGCAGAGACAACAACCTGGATGCTCAACACCCGCTTGAGATCTAACTATTCCTTTGGTTTATTTATGTTTCATTCGCAAGAAGAAGACCTAGCTTTCAGCAACAATGGTCTTTTTCCTTTATCATTGTTACTTTTTTGCCCATCTCTCATTCACTTGTTCTATCTCTCTCTCTATATCACCGTTAATATATCTCGTTTCCCTTTCCCCTCACTCTCAGTCTGAAGAAGGGTCTCGACCCGAAACGTCACCTATTCCTTTCCTCCAGAGATGCTGCCTGACCCGCTGAGTTACTCCAACCTTTTGTGTCTATCTTAGTACGAAACCTACGATGCATAAAATGGGGCAGAGATACCGTAAATTACCTGCGACTGAAAAGCGTTGGATCACTGGGACAAATTAAAAAATAATAGCAAGCAGAGTCGTTAGTTTAACAGTACATCTGTGACATTAACTGGAACAATATGTTGGCCCAGCATCAAAACACTGTACCACTACCTTGTTTTCATCAGCAATCTGGTCATTAACACATGGCTAATTGTGAATCCTTGCTGCAAGATGCTGCCTTGCTGCTGCTGCTCTGATTATCCAACAGCAACCACACTTCAGATGCACAATGTTAGTTCCAAAGTGCTTTCTGACATCCCAAAGCCACGAGAGGCATTATCATAGAAACATAGAAACATAGAAACATAGAAATTCGGTGCAGGAGTAGGCCATTCGGCCCTTCGAGCCTGCACCGCCATTCAATATGATCATGGCTGATCATCCAACTCAGTATCCCGTACCTGCCTTCTCTCCATACCCCCTGATTCCCTTAGCCACAAGGGCCACATTTAAATATAGCCAATGAACTGGCCTCAACTACCCTCTGTTAAATGCCTGCTAAACTTTATTAAAAGTTGGCTGGCTTATTAAAAGTGTCTCTACTCCTTCTCCACTCATTTTCCTCCCCTTCTCTCCCCTTCTCTCCCCTTCTCCCCACTCTCTAAAGGACTTGGGCAGCTTTCAACCCAGTGATTGAACCCATGCATCCCCCTTCCCTCCATTCCTCCCCCACCCAAGTCTGTTTGTATGCGGAGCAGAACAACAAACAGCCAACCGTGTCATCTATGAGCAGAGAGTTCCAGAGATTCACCACTCTCTGTGTGAAAAAAGTTCTCATCTCGGTTTTAAAGGATTTCCCCCTTATCCTTAAGCTGTGACCCCTTGTCCTGGACTTCCCCGACATCGGGAACAATCTTCCTGCATCTAGCCTGTCCAACCCCTTAAGAATTTTGTAAGTTTCTATAAGAAACTTAAACTTATCAATATAAATGTGAACGGAAATCTCCATTTTCATGAGAAAATGTTCTCATTTATGTTGCAGCCTTTGTTATAGTGTACCAGCTGTGGCAGCAAACAGCCACAATAAGCTTTTTGAATCAGTAGCAGGAGAACCTGATGTTGAGGAAACAAGGTTCTGCCGATACTGAAGTTAGACACAAAGTGCTGGAATAACTCAGAGAGTCAGAGAACATCTCTGGAGAAAATTCAACTTCCCTCCTGGGATGAATAAAGTTCTATTGTATCGTGCCGTATCGTAAAAATGATGGGTGACGTTTCGGGTCGGGACCCTTCTTCATTCTGTATGAAGGAATCTGAAGAAGGGTCCCGATGGGAAACATCACCCATCCTCTTTCCCCAGAGATGCTGCCTGACCTGCTGAGTTACCCCACCACATTATGTCGATCTTCAGTATAAACCAGCATCTGCAGTTCCTTTCTGACGTTGGTTTGCGCAAAAAGACACAAAGTGCTGGAGTAACTCAGTAGGTCAGGCGGCATCTCTGGAGAATGTTACTCCAGCAATTTGCGTCTGGTGTTGATTAAAGAATAATCAGTGGCCAGGGTGCATGTGCTGCCTTCCTCGTTTTCCAAATCCTGCCGTGGGATCTTTGACTTCCACCATAGGGAACAGTCAGAGATCGGCATCAAATATTTAAACAGAAAATTAGTTCCATCTCTTAACTGCATGAAAGTATTGGTTTAGCTGTCTAACATGACATTTGATAACAACACTTTTGGATAGACATACAGATATGCAGGGAATCAGGCAGAACCAGGGGCCACAGTTTAAGAATAAGGAGTAAGCCATTTAGAACAGAGATGAGGAAACACTTTTTCCTCACAGAGAGTGGTGAGTCTGTGGAATTCTCTGCCTCAGAGGGCGGTGGAGGCAGGTTCTCTGGATACTTTCAAGAGAGAGCTAGATAGGGCTCTTAAAAATAGCGGAGTCAGGGGATATGTGAAGAAGGCAGGAACGGGGTACTGATTGGGGATGATCAGCCATGATCACATTGAATGGCGGTGCTGGCTCGAAGGGCCAAATGGCCTACTCCTGCACCTATTGTCTATTGTCTATTGGAATGGAGGGATATGGGTTATTTGCAGGTAGCTAAGTGATGAACACAATGTGTTGGAATAACCCAATGGATCAGGCATCCTCTCTGAAGGACATGGATAGATGAAGTTTCGTGTCAGGACCATTTTAAAGACTGATTAGACATTTTCACATGGGAGGGCTGGTCCCCCAACACAATATTCCACCTCTCCACAAAATCCAATATTGGTGGCGAGTGGGGGGGGGGGGTTTCTGGAGCCCTAGTATGGGTATTGTGGGCCAAAGGGACTGGTTTCCAGAGGGACATTTTGGGCAAAATGGATTCTTGGACACACTTCAGTCATTTACAGCTGGTGGACTCACAATTCAGTCACTCATGGCTGGTGGACTCACAGTTCAGTCATCCATGGCTGGTGGACTGATCCCTCACACACACACACACATCATCCATCACACACATGCACACCCTACATCTGATTCTCTCTCTCTCTCCTCTCTCTCTCTCTCTCTCTCTCTCTCTCTCTCTCTCTCTCTCTCTCTCTCTCTCTCTCTCTCTCTCTCTCTCTCTCTCTCTCTCTCTCTCTCTCTCTCTCTCTCTCTCTCTCTCTCTCTCTCTCTCTCTCTCTCTCTCTCTCTCTCTCTCTCTCTCTCTCTCTCTCTCTCTCTCTCTCTCTCTCTCTCTCTCTCTCTCACACACACACACACACACACACACACACACACACACACACACACACACACACACACACACACACACACACACACACACACACACACACACACACACACACACACACACACACACACTCACCCACACACACACACACCTTCCATCATACACACTCACACACCATCTCTCTCACACACACTCCATATCTCACACACGCACACCCTCGATGACCTAAGAGTAACATGCCGACCTACTACGACCTACTTCGACTAAACCTACAAGTAAAAAAATATTGACCTGTTTTTACTGGCGGGCATTTTTCAACGTTGATGAATACACCGCGACCTAGCTGAGTCCTCGAGCATGAAGGAGAGTTACAAAAACCTCCTAGGACCTCGTGTTGACCATGCTGCGAGTATGAGTCGAGGGCAAACTCTTCTAAACTCGCCAATAAGGTTGCAGCAGTGGGACAGCCCCTTTTCCCGACTCCACACAGTTGCTTACCCGACACCACACAGCGACTTTCATGACACCACAGTGACTTTCCCGATGCCACTCTTGCGGACTCAATCAGCACGGCTTGCTACTCAGCCCCGCCTCCGGGTCTTAATTGTCCAGCGGGTGCCAGAAGGGGCGTTACGATCATGGTGACTGACAGGCAAGAAAACCAAACTGCTGATCTCACGATTTTTTAAACCTTCATAACTTTTGAAGAATTCTACTGATCGGAACAAAACCTGGTGCGCTTGGAGGAGAGGAGAACGGTGAGTAAGGTGGCGGGATAATTCTAGCGATAAATGGTACAGTTTTTGCATAAATTTACAAAAATGCAAACCAGAAGTGGTCAAGATGCGTTTTAGTACTAGTATAGATTATAATGGGATAAGGATGAGGGGAGAAAGCTGGGAATGAGGAGGCGGCAGGAGAAAGCTTGGCAGGTGAAAGGCAGTTTGTGATGGGGGGAGATGGGTGGACAAAGGGTAGAGGCAAAACAGAGACAAAAGGGTGCAGGATATGGATTGGAGTGAGATGTGAAACCCGAGGTAGGGATAAAGGTGGAATGGGATGAGGGGAAGGGGAGGTGCAGAATGCTGGTAGAAATGGGTGCACACCCAGGTGGGGCAATGGGGGAAAAAGGATTGGGGCTATTACCTAAAATTGGAGAATTCAATGTTCATACTGAAGATAGGCACAAGATGTTGGAGTAACTCAGCAGAGCAGGCAGCATTTCTGGAGAAAAGGGATAGTGGACACTTCGAATCGGAACCCATCTTCAGACTGGTTTCAACCCGAAACGTCACATATGCCTTTTCTCCAGAGATGCTGCCTGACCTGATGAGTTAGGTTCATAAGGTCATACGAGCAGAATTAGGCCATTGGGCTCATCAAGTCCACTCTGCCAATCAATCATGGCTGATCTATCCTTTTCCTCTCAACCCACAGTCTCCTGCCTCCCCATAACTCCTGACACCCTTACTAGTCAAGAATCTATCAATCTCCACCTTAAAATTATCAATTGACTTGGCCTCCGCAGCCATCTGTGGCAATGAATTTCACAGTTTGACTACCCTCTGACTCATGAAACTCCTCCTCATCTCCTTTCTAAACGTGACTCCAGCATTTTGTCTACATCTTCGGTATAGCCCGGCATTGGCAGTTCATAGAAAAATAGAAACATAGAAATTAGGTGCAGGAGTAGGCCATTCGGCCCTTCGAGCCTGCACTGCCATTCAATATGATCATGGCTGATCATCCAACTCAGTATCCTGTACCTGCCTTCTCTCCATACCTCCTGATCCCTTTAGCCACAAGGGCCACATCTAACTCCCTCTTAAATATAGCTAATGAACTGGCCTCAACTACCCTCTGTGGCAGAGAATTCCACGGATTCACCACTCTCTGTGTGAAAAATGTTTTCCTCATCTCGGTCCCAAAGGATTTCCCCCTTATCCTTAAACTGTGACCCCTTGTTCTGGACTTCCCCAACATCGGGAACAATCTTTCTGCATCTAGCCTCTCCAACCCCTTAAGAATGTTGTAAGTTTCTATAAGAAACTTCCTACACTGTTCATACTGTTTGGTTGTAAGCTACCCAAACTCATGGTTATAACCCAACATGAGGGCTGAATCTCATTGTACCTCAATGAGGATTGACAATGGCACCCAGAGCTCCCGATCCAGGAACAAGAGTGTCACTAAAATTGAGCCAATGAATTGCATATGTAATTATTGCAAGACCAACACAGATGATGTTGGAATCAGATCTGATTGTGGTTTTTTTGGATAATGGTTATTATAATGGGAAAAAAGTGTCTCAATGAATTTCATCAAAGCAGATCAGCAGGATGATAAACCAAATTGGTTTTCAGGAGGGCTTAAAATTGATCTCCAGCTGTTATGGAATATGTCTTTATTTGCGAAAGAAAAAGAAATGATTGCTTTAAAGTACATCTCCTTCATATCCGTATAGAGCCAACGAACCTTTTGGCACAATGTGAGCTGTTTTGCAGTAGGCAACAAGCATAATCAACTCTGATTGTGCTTTTGAATACTTCCCATTCAAATGCACTTTTTATCCTGCTGGTTCAATCTTGTTCTTAACGCAACACTGAAATGATGATAGACCCAGGAGGGATCACCTGTCAAAATAAGTTTACTAAATGTCCAATTAAAGTCTCACCTTACCAATAAGTCCCTTCTGTGCAAATCTACCATTGTGGATTGCTTTTAATTTGAATCCTTAGTTTAGATAAGAGACACAGCGTGGAAACGGGCCCTTCGGCCCATCGAGTCCAGGCCGATCAGCGATCTCGCCAATACTATTCTACACACACCAGGGACAATTTATGACTTTTACCGAGGCCAATTAATTTATAAACCCGTACGTGTTTAGAGTGTGGGAGGAAACCGGAGCACCCGAAGAAAACCTACGCAGGTCACGGTGAGAACGTATAAATTCCATACAGACAGCACCTGCAGTCAGGGTAGGGTATCAGTCGCTGTAAGGCAGCAACTCTATCGTACACCACTGTGCCCACATTTCTGAAGTGTTGGTATAATTTATGGATCAATATAGATACGGAGTACTGAGCTCCATTCATTTCTGTTAACACACCAGGCTTAATAGATTCTATATTTGTATTGTTAAATTAGAGTGGAGGATCTTTGTCCGATGGAAATCACACACTGGTTCAGAAAGAATAAAGAGAGAGAAACTGTTCTCATTAGTGGCTAAGTTCAAAGCTCAGGAAATTTGACAATTTGGGCAAAAAGTACAAGGCGGATGTCAGGAATGACTTCTCTCTCTGCGAGTGGTTATGATCTAAAATTCGCTGCCCGCAAGGGTTGTGAACAGGGAACAATCACCGCCTTCAAAAGGGATTCGGATGGGCAGTTAAGAGAATAATCCTCACAGCTCTGGGAAAGGTTTGTGGGGAAGAGATTGACAAAATTGGCCTTCTTGAGTAATAGAGTCAATCAATCAATCAACCTTTATTGTCATCTTGCAAGCAACAGTTGTACAGTGCAAAATGAGAAGACGTTTCCCAGGGAATAGCGGAGCATCGCACATGAAATTTAAAACATTTCACACATAATAACACTAAAAACAATCCAGTCCCTGATGGAACAGTAGAAATAAATAGTTAAAAGCAGGTAAAACAACAACGTTAAAATACAATAAACCAATCATAGAAATGTCCGGGGCCGCTGATTTGAGTGGCCAGTGCCGGATATTAAAGTGTCAGTGCAAAGCCGCAGAATCAAGTGACTGTGAGTACAGAGTGACTGTTTAGCAGCGTCACAGCCTGTGGCAGGAAGCTGTTTAGCAGTCTTGTAGTCCGGGCTTTGATGCTTCGATATCTCTTGCCTGATGGCAGGAGATCCAGGTGTATGTGGAGGGGGTGCAGTTTGTCCTTAGCAATTCTCTGAGCTTTTTTCAGACAGCGGCTCTGGAACAGTTCTTGTACCGAGGGTAGGGAGACGCCAATGATCCTCTCTGCTCCCCTCACTACCCTCTGCAGAGCCTTCCTGTCCGAGCAGTTGCAGGTGGAGTACCACGTATTTATGCAGTACATGAGTACAGACTCCACCGTACCCCTGTAGAAAGTCCTGAGGTTGTTGGTGGGGAGTGAGGCCTGTTTTAGTTTCCTCAGGAAGTGCGGTCGCTGATGGGCCCGTTTGACGGTCCCAGTGGTGTTCCTGGACCAGGTGAGGCTGTCTGTAATTTGCACACTGAGGAACTTTATGCTCTCCACTCTCTCCACTGCAGTGCCACTGATGTTGAGGTGTTATACAGTGCAGAAACAAGGCCTTCATCCCAACTTACCATCCCAACCAAGTGCCCATCTAAGCTAATCCTATCTCCTCACATTTGACCCTCGTCTAAACCATTCCTCACCTGTCCAAATAACATTTAAATGTTGTTAATACACCCTCCACAACAACTTCATCTGGCAACTTGTTCCTCTGTGAGAAAAAGTTATTCCTCAGGTTCCTATTTAATTTTTTCTCTCCCACCTTAACTCTTGGCCCTCCAGATCCTGGTTCTCCATTCCTGGCAAAGGGACCTTGTGCAACCTATCTATGTCCCATCATGATTTTATACATTGCTAATAGGGTTATCACAAGAAATAGGGTTCATCTGGGTGGGACGGGGAAGTGGGGGGGGGGGGGGGGGGGGGGGGGGGGGCACTTTAATAACTGATCAACTCTTCTTCCCATGTGGGTGGCTCGGTGGCACAGTGGTAGAGAGCCAGAGTGAGCTGCCTTAGAGAGCCAGAGACTCGGGGTTCGATTCTGACGTTGGGTGCGGCCTGTACGTAGTTTGTACGTTCTCCCCGTGACCTGCGTAGGTTTTCTCCGGGATCTCCCGTTTCCTCCCACGCTCCAAAAACGTACTGGTTGTACGCTAATTGGCTTGGTGAAATTGTAAATTGGCCCCTGTGTGCGTAGGATAGTGTTATTGTGCGGGGGTCGCTGGACGGCTCGGACTCGGTGGGCCGAAGGGCCTCTTTCCCTGCTGTATCTCTAAAGTAAACTCAATCTGATCATTCCTGGAGACTCTCTTGTTCTGCAGAGGAATGTTACTTTGCACAATGTGTGTGTTTTACAAACCAAGTATCTTTGTTAAAGTGCTGGCTATCCTCCAGTATCTTGGAGTGTTAATGAGAGAAGATACCAAGACAACTTAGGCACAGCCTGAGTCTGCTGTTCGGGCTTAACAGGAGGTAGGAGGTTTCACTCCGTTTAGGTGCTGAGAGAGTCAGTCTTTTACACCCAATTAACACTCCTCAATTAGTGAAGCAGCTTTGGTTTCATGCTGACACTAAACTTGCAGAGTGTGAATGCACTGTTGCTTTTAAAACAACCTTTATATTGACAAGAACACATAGCTTTTAGGTAGGTTTACAATGACAGAGAGAGAGAGAGGGAGAGAGAGAGAGGGAGAGAGAGAGGGAGAGAGAGAGAGGGAGAGACAGAGTACAGGTGTCAGAGGTTATGGGGAGAAGGCAGGAGAAGGGGATTAGGATGGAGTGATAGATCAGCCATGATTAAATGGCGGAGTAAATGGGCTGAATGGCCTAATTCTACTATTCCTTATGATCTTCTGAGTTGATGCAAGAGCAATTCAATGATGCAACCCGTTGAGTGATGTGAACATCTATTGCTTTTTACAAACTAAGGAAAACAGCTGCATATGCAATATAATTTTTGTAACAGCAGTAAAAATAAGGAACTGCAGATGCTGGTTTACAATAAAAGGCACAAATTGCTGGAGTAACTTAGTGGTCAGTGGTTCCTGGAGAACATGAATAAGTGTAGTTTTCAGTTGGGATTCTTCTTCAGACTCTTTTTAGAGGTAATGAGGGCCTAGAAATGTTATATTTTCCTGAGAGTCAAAGAGTGATACAGTGTGGAAACAGACCCTTCAGCCCAACTTGCCCACACTGGCCAACAATGTCCCAGTTATACTAGCCCCACCTGCCCGTGCTTGGTCCATATCCCTCAAAACCTGTCCTATCCATGTACCTATCTAAATGTTTCTATAGCAACCTCCTCTGGCAGCTTGTTCCATACACCCACCACCCTTTGTGTGAAAAAGTTACCCATTAGATTCCCATTAAATATTTTCCCCTTCACCTTAAACCTATGTCCTCTGGTGTTCAATTCACCTACTCTGGGCAAGAGACTCTGTGCATCAACCCAATCTATTCCTCTCATGATTTTATATACCTCTGTATGATCACCCCTCATCCTCCTGCGCTCCAGTGAATAGAGTCCCAGCCTACTCAACCTTTCCCTAAAGCTCTAGTCCTTACAAAATCCTCGTAAATCTTCTCTGTAACCTTTCCAACTTTGACAACATGTTTCCTATAAAATGGTGCCCAGAACTGAACACAATATTCTAAATGCAGTCTCACCAACGTCTTATACAATTGCAACATGACCTCCCAACTTCTATACTCAATACTCGGACTGATGAAGGCCAACGTACCAAAAGCCTTTCTGGCCACCATATCTACCAGACACTCAACCTGCAAGGAACCATGCACCTGCACCCCCAGATTTTGTTGCCTAATTATGGGTTTTACAATGAACTATGATTACACATCTGTTTTCATATTTCAGTTATCGGTACCTATGACAACTAAACACCCTTGACGCTTGACTTTGGATACAGGTTGTGCAGAATTACTGAAATGCAAATATATTTACAAGAATCATAATACATACTATACCAAATATAATATGAGTTTCTGCCAACTCTTGCCAATAGCGCTTGTGTTCCTCGACCTCATCTGCAAAATCAAGGTGACTTATTTCTCAGCGGGCCATTTAGAATTCTCATTGGGATGCTGAACTCTAACTTTGCTGACCTATTTTAGTTTGCAAAATAATAACATTTCTACTTGGCACAAGGCATTCATAATTTCCTTCACAAAGAGCTGAAGCGTTGGGAATAGCAGTCATTGAATCATACACATTGAAAACTCCTGATGAGCAGCACTTACACACTACAATTTTGCAGAATTAACACAAATTACTTCTAATGTATTTGATGTCTTCTGAAGCAAGTTTTGTTATAATAGTTCACCGATTATATCTGTATGAAGGTTGCATGATTGCAAAAATAGCCAAATTATCACAGAACCTGCTAATGAGGGAGTTCATATTTTTGTAGTGGAGACAAGAAATAATTCCTGAAAGATTATACCGAATGACACAGCAAACAGTCTAATAAACAGATTAAATGATGCACTCCAACCGATATATCCAAGTATGCAAGGTGAAGCAATACTATCAAATTAGGTCAAAGGATAAAAAAAGACCATTTATTCCAATGTATTAATTGCCCCTATGCGTTGTCACACCAAATCTATTGGGGCGGCACGTAGAGTTGCTGCCTTACTGAGCCAGAGATACGGGTTTGATCCTATCTATGGAGGCTGTCTGTATGGAGTTTGTACGTTCTCCCCGTGACAACGTGGGTTTTCCCTGGGAGCTCCGGTTTCCTCCCACACTCCATGCACGTGCAGGTTTGTAGGTTGAATGGTTTCTGTAAATTGTCCCTAGCGTTTTGTTTACGAGGTGATTTCTGGTTGGCACGGAGTTGGAGGGCCGAATGGCCTGTTTCCACACTGTGCCTCTGAACTAAACACCCTGTCCTAACCTTATTAGACCAAGCAAAATGTGTTGAATTAGTTTGTTATCTGCAGTTATGCAATTATATTAGCCAATGTTCCTCGCTCAAAATATCTTAATAATCATCATTCAAATTTATTGTTGCAAGTGCTATGTCTTGATTGATGACATTCAAGTTTGCTTCCATCATGCAGACAGTGAATACTGATATTTTTACACTACCCTGTGGGAATATTATTGTGGAAATCAGGAACCTCCAAAGGGATTGGGATCAAACGGAGTTTTGTTAAGTGGTTCTATTTACAATTGAACATTTTTTGGCTGGCATAGCTCCGCTGCTAAATAGCATTGCCTTGTATAATTTGGTTATGGAGCAAGATAAGGGGAACACACAAAAAAAATCACAATCTGTTATTATCCTAAAGTGGTGCAAAACCATGAATGGAAACATCTAATCACCTGGAGCTGCAAATCTGCCAAGGATGGGAGATCTGAGTACCCAGATGCAAACAGCCCCAGGGTACATTAGGAGTATATAACTGTGATATAACTGTACTACTGTCCAACCAGTACCACTGTTCGCATCTATATATCCTCTTCCAAGTCCAACAATGGACCATTGTGGGCTCATTCTTTCCTTGGTCATCAGTCGGTGCTGGCTCGGATTTGTGCTGAACATTTCTCATACCTCTAGTTTCCTTTCCCCTTCTCCCACCCCCACCTCCGATTCTCAGATTGAAGAAGGGTTTGGACCCGAAATGTCACCATTTCCTTTCCTCCAGGGGACACTGCCTGACCCGTTGAGTTACTCCAGCATTTTATGTCCATCGTTCTTATAGCTGTACTAACCTATCTCTTTACGTTCTTGTGAATTTCTCGTGTATCGTTAATCGTAAGGTGTAGGAGCTGCCATGCCATCTATGCACAGAACATAATAGTGAAGACAAAAAGCCTCCCCATCGTGCTATCATGTCTACATAACACATTTGGTGCAAATTGGCAATTAAAAGTCAGTGGCACACAGCCACCAAGTGAAATAGTTATTAACTTTTTATAGATCAAGAAAATCATTGAGGTGCTAAACACTCTTTCCGCTTATTCCCACTCCATCACTATTGTTATCTTCATATAACATTTATATAACGGAATATTAACGTTTTGGGCCATTTCCGTTTTTTACTGCAGGTTTCCAGGGTAACGACATTTTTGGTGCTGCACGCGATTCTCCAGTAACAAGAAAATGCAACTGCAATAAAGATCATATGTTAAAGGAATTGCAGCGTAGTGGCTGTGTTGCAGCCCAAACGAACCAGAGGCTGAGACCCAAAGTGCTACAGCGAGGAGATTTATCTGCAGATGACCGAAGAAATCTGACTTTCTTTTAATGTCTGGTATCATTAATGGTGATCATAGGTTACTCATAGTCATACAGCGTGGAATCAGGTTCTTCGCCCCTACTTGCCCACACATGTCCCAGCTACACTTGTTCAACCTGCCTGCGTTTGGTCCATATCCCTCCAAACCTGTCCTATCCATGTACCTGTCCAACTGTTTCTTACAAGATGGGATATTCCCTGCCTCAATCACCTCCTCTGCCCACCACCCTATGTGTGATATATTGATATATTGTTTGCCTATGTATAACCATACCCAAAACAATGTAGTTTGCTCTTAAATTCCCTCTAAAAAATCCTAGAAAGTATTCAGTTCAAGCCCATTTGGAAATTGATATTGTTCTTTCCATGAATGCAAATCATTTAAAATATATATTTTTAACTTGCTCTAGTTGGCATTTGTCACAGACAACTGTGGAGGCCAAGTCATTGGGTATGTTTAAGCCACAGATTAACAGATTCTTGATTAGCGATTGTGTCAGGGGTTAAGGGGAGAAGGCAGGAGAATGGGGTTGAGAGGCAAAGATAGATTGGCCATGATTGAATGGCGGAGTAGATTTGATGGGCCGAATGGCCTAATTCTGCTCCTATTATTTATATTCTATTGCTTGGACTGAATTAAAAAAAACAAACGTGAAGCAACTCTGAAAAATATTCATGTAGTGAAAGAATAATGTTATCACTAATGAACAGATTAATTTTGTGATGGAGTTGGGTTGACATCATCATATTGCATTATTACCCCATCAATAGGCACCTTTATGGATAATTTAGAATGACAAAAAAAAGGCTCCCGTCCCTTTTGATCGGGACACTGGCATCAGTATTTGCTGATTTGATGCCTGCTGATAAAAAGATGGCCAGGTTCATCGATAAATAACTCTTGCCACAAATTGTCCCGAATGAATGTGACTTGTGTGCATTCACGACCAAGAATGAGACACACCCAAAATTAATCAAAATATTAAGGTTGGTTACAAATTCTAGTACAAATGTAGGATCTTTAAACTGCATCTTCTGAATGAAGGTCTGTGTCTTTGTCCTTGAACCATGTATTTGGTTCTGGACTAATTACTTTTCCAAACTGCAGTCCAGTATTTGCCATGGAAATGGCAATCAAATTATTGCCAGATGAAGGCATCACCAGGAGAAACTGATGGCCTTTTCCCTAGTAATCTTGTTGGTGTAGTTTAGTTTAGTATAGAGATAAAGTGTGGAAGCAGGCACTTCGACCCACTGAGTCCACGCTGACCAACGACCCTTATGCTTTTGAAGTGTAATGGTAATAAGCAAAGTCTCCTTAGGAAGATTGCATTAAATATTTAAAGGGCTTTCAGAAACATGTTCCTTTTCTGCAGAATATTCTGCTGTAGCTTTAATTACAGTCAAAAGCCAAAGGCAGGACAGCTAATGACATCTGCTTAAATAACATGATAGAAATTCTCCGTCGGTTCATTCGCAAACTCATTAGCAAACAGAACAGGAGCTGTGAGAAGTGAAAACAGGTAGCAGCAGTCAGACAGGTCCACGTGGGGTTAACGGTACAATTCATCAGAAGGCTTGGGTCTGATTCCCATATCCTGATGAGAAGGTTGATCTCAGTCAGGTAGCAATAAATCCTACAAATTGGCCTGAGTAGCCTCGGGCTGGTGAGGAGAAAACCAGTTGGAGATCCCAGTCTTAATTGCTACACTGTGACCTCTTTGAGCGAGGTTGGGACTGGGATAAGCAACGCCACTTCGAATGAACGGAGTGCGCTGCCAATTACATTAACTTGGACAAAACCGAAGCCTGTAGGAGGTGAAATGAAAGGTAAAAGCAATTTCCAGTATTTGCAACGATAAATTATGTAATTCATAATAAATCTAAGCTCTCCTAAATGGTGCACAGCCATTGGGATGCGCATGTTGACACTATTACATTGGCACTGCGTCAACATGTGGGAACGCCCAGCTTAAGAACATTGTTGGAGCACTACGACCACATGTATAGCAGTGGTTTAGTTTAGCTTAGTTTAGTTTAGGGATGCACACAGTATCTTGCCCAGAGCAGGGGAATCGAGGGCCAGAGGACATAGGTTCAAGGTGAAGGGGAAAAGTTTTAATTGGAATCTGAGGGGTAACTTTTTCACACAAAAGGTGGTGGGTGTATGGGACAAGGTGCCAGCGGAGGTGGACAAACATGCTGGAGAAACTCAGCATCTAAGGAGCAAAGGAAATAGGCAATGTTTCGGGTCGAAACCCTTCTTCAGACTGATGTGAAGGGGGTGGGGGAGGCATGGGAAGAAGAAAGGAAGAGGTGGAGCCAGTGGGCTGAGGGAGAGCTGGGAAGGGGAGGAGAAAGTAGGGACTACCTGAAATTAGAGGTCAATGTTCATACCACTGGGGTGCAAACTGCCCAAGTGAAATATGAGGTGCTGCTCCATCCAATTTACGGTGGGACTCACTCTGGCCATGGAGGAGGCCCAGGACAGAGAGGTCAGATTTGGAATGGGAGGGGGAGTTGAAGTGCTGAGCCACTGGGAGATCAGGTTGGTAATTGCGGAATCAGCGGAGGTGTTGGGTGAAGCGATCGCCAAGCCTACGCTTGGTCTCACTGATGTTGAGCGGCTGACATCTAGAGCAGCGGATGCAATAGATGAGGTTGGAGGTGGTGCAGATGAACCTCTGCCACACCTGCAACGACTGCTTGGGTCCTTCACATACAAAAAGTAATCCTCCGTCAGTTTCGCCACCTCCAACGTGACCCCACTACTCGCCACATCTTCCCATCTCCCCCCATATCTGCCTTCCGCAAAGACCGCTCCCTCCATAACTCCCTTGTCAATTCTTCCCTTCCCTCTCGGTCCACCCCCTCCCCGGGCACTTTCCCTTGCGGCCGCAGCAGATGCAACACTTGTCCCTTTACCTCCCCCCTCGACTCCGTTCAAGGACCCAAGCAATCGTTCCAGGTGCGACAGAGGTTTACCTGCATCTCTTCCAACCTCATCTATTGCGTCCGCTGCTCTAGATGTCAGCAGATCTATATCGGTGAGACCAAGCGGAGGTTGGGCGATCGCTTCGCCGAACACCTCCGCTCGGTCCGCAATAACCAAGCTGACCTCCCGGTGGCTCAGCACTTCAACTCCCCCTCCCACTCCGCCTCCGACCTCTCTGTCCTGGGTCTCCTCCATGGCCACAGCGAGCAGCACCGGAAATTGGAGGAACAGCACCTCATATTCCGTTTGGGGAGTCTGCACCCCGGGGGCATGAACATCGAATTCTCCCAATTTTGTTAGTCCTTGCTGTCTCCTCCCCTTCCTCAGCCCCCCTGCTGTCTCCTCCCATCCCCCAGCCTTCAGGCTCCTCCTCCTTTTCCCTTTCTTGTCCCCACCCACCCCCGCCCCCGATCAGTCTGAAGAAGGGTTTTGGCCCGAAATGTTGCCTATTTCCTTCGCTCCATAGATGCTGCTGCACCCGCTGAGTTTCTCCAGCTTTTTTGTGTAACCTGCTTGGGTCCTTGAATGGAGTCAAGGGGAGAGGTAAAGCGACAAGTGTAGCATTTCCTGCAGTGGCAAGGGAAATTGCCCGGAGAGGGGGTGGTACGGGTGGGAAGGGACGAATTGACCAGAGAGTTACGGAGGGACGGTCAGGGGAGGAAAGCAGACAGGGGGGGAGATGGGAAGATGTGGCAAGTGGTGTGATCACGTTGGAGGTGGCGAAAGTAGTTGCGACACGTTGGCTGGTGTGGGCAAGTTGGGCCAAAGGGCCTGTTCCCACACTGTATCACTCTAAATGCGCGGAAACAGGCCCTTGGGCCACCAGAGTCCGCACCGATCAGAGATCCCCACACACTGACACTATCCTACACACACTATGGACAGTTTTACAGTGATACCAAGCCAATTAACCTACAAACCTGCACGCCTTTGGAGAGTGGGAGGAAACGGAAGTTCTCGGAGAAAACCTAAGCAGTTCATGGGGAGAACGTACTAATTCCATACAGACAGGCACCCATAAACGGGATCGAACCCAGGTCTTCGGCGCTGTAAGGCAGCAACTCTACCGCTACTCCACCAGAAGTCAGACTGAAATGTGCAATCAATGTTTATTCTGGCTTACCAGAAAGCGACACCCACCATTTCAAAGCTAAATTATTCATTATTTTTCTATTTGAGAAAAAAACAATTACGGCCTGACTTGGATGTAATTAGGAAACAATACACAGCAGATAAAAAATAACAACGCCCCATAAATTATGTGATCTATTTTTCAGCTCATAGGGAAATTCCCAGGCGCTTTCCCTTGCACATTTACTTTACATTATGCACAATTAACACCGGTAAAGAGAGTGAGACCAAGTAAAGAGCAAAAACAATTAGAGATAGCAGAATCCTCATCCGCCCCTCCTGAGAGCAATTACTCCATTTCATATCCGGGAGACTGTCTGTTCCAGCAAAGGTGAACTCAGGCTAAAGTGACAGATCAGGGTTATTAAAATCCTCTGAATATATTGCCACTGGCATGGACACCTGTAGTGAAGAACTCAAGGGTCCGTGTGGTATCGGTCCAGCTATGTATCGGTGGTGTCCAAATGCACACCAGTCGCAAGGCACTGGCTGCGGGTTCCAAAAATGCAGGCGACAAACATATCGCAGGTTGTCAATGATCTCACAGTCAGTGAAAGGCAAAAGGAAACGTCAGTGATCCTCACTGATACTTTCAAAACACAGACAGACTGTCTGGCTGCAAAATAAAGACAGTCTCATCGGGCCTCAAAGGAGATTTATGTAAACAGAATTATTCAAAGTCAACATTGCAGGACGGAGGGGGAAAGTGAAAGTTTTATGAAAGGGGGGCACACTGGCACAGATGGTGTAGGTAAGCTCATGGTTCAGTCATTTGCTAACTATCTGGAGATCTGGATTATTGATCTGGTAGCCATAGGTTGGAATCTCATCACAGCACCTGGTGAATATGAATTAGTATCATTTATGGTGTCTGTGAAGCTACATGGGGAGGCATAGTGGTCCAGCTGGTTGAGCCACTGCTTCACAGCGCCAGAAACTTGAGTTCAATCCTGACCTCAGGTTCTGTCTGCATGAAATTTGCCCAATCTCCCTGCGACAGTATTGGTTTCCACCGGGTGCTCCAGTTTCCTTCCACATCCCAAAGCCATGCGGTTAATTGGCTTCTGTAAATTGCCTCTAGTCTGTAAGAAGTGAATGAGAGAGTACGATAACTTAGAACTGTTGTGAATATATGATCGATGATCGGCGTGGACTCGGTGGGCTGAAGTGTGTGAGAAAGAGCTGCAGATGCTGGTTTAAACTGAAGAAAGACACAAAAAGCTGGAGTAACTCAGCGGGACAGGCAGCACCTCTGGAGAGAAGGAATGGGTGACATTTCGGGTCGAGACCCTTCTTCAGACGGTGGGCTGAAGTGCTTGTTTCCATACTGTATCTTCAAACTAATCTACCACATTGATACTAGAAACTCCATTTGTTTCATCAATATCTTTCAAGAGGACTATCTGCTTTCTTTACTCAGAGTCTCCTAATTGAAACATCAAGCCATGTGTTTGGCCCATCAAGCATTCATTCAGGGGATAATTAGTGATGAACAATAATTGCAACGCTTGTCAGCAGCAGAAACATCCTATGAACAAGTAAAAAAATAAACCATATAACCATATAACAATTACAGCACGGAAACAGGCCATCTCGGCCCTACAAGTCCGTGCCGAACACTTATTCTCCCCTAGACCTATCTACCTGCATTCAGACCATAACCCTCCATTCCTTTCCCATCCATATACCTGTCTAATTTATTTTTAAATGATAAAATCGAACCTGCCTCCACCACTTCGACTGGAAGCTCATTCCACACAACCTGAATTTTGCAGTAGTTTAGTTTAATTCAGTTTAGTTTAGATATACAGCATGGAAGCAGGACCTTTGGCCCACCGATTCCACGCCACACTGACCACCGATCTCATGCACTAACACTATCCCACATTCGGGACAATTTACAATCTTTACCGAAGACGATTAACCTAAAAACATGTTCGGCTTTGGAGTGGGGGAAGAAACGAGAGTAGCAAGGGAAACCCCACACAGTCACAGACAGGGGCGGAAAACCCAGGGGGGGGGGCAGAGGGGACACGTCCCCCCCCCATGTTTTGAGAGGTGGGGGTCATCCCCCCCCAAGTTGTTGTGATCCCGATTTTAAAATCTCCGCATTTAGCGCTGGATTGAGCTGCCGAAGCCTCGTGCGCGTGTGTGTGAGTGCCCGCCCGCATGCGCGCGTGGCTGCCAAAAAATTTTGTCCCCCGTCCCCTCCATGTTTTGATAGCGAGTTCCACTCTTGGTTACAGGAAGAACGCACACACTCCGTACAGACAAGCATCCGTAGTCACGATCGAACCTGGGTCCCTGGCGCTGTAAGGCAGAAAATCTACCACTGCGCGCCATTCCAGCTCGCCAATCCCATGCCAGTCACAAGGTCATACAGCATACAAACAGGATCTTCAGCCCACTGTCAAGCACCCATTTAAGTTAATTATATTTTATTCTTCCTTTATTTCCATCGACTATTCCCCAAATTCTGCCATTCACTTATATACTTGGGGCAGATTACAGTGAGGAATTATTTGGAATGTGTAAGGAAACTGGAGCACTTAAGTGGAACCAATGTATTAAGGGCAGCAGAACGGCACAGCACCAGAGACCATGGTTTGATTCTGACTACAGGTGCTGTCTGTACAGAATTTGTGAGTTCTCCTTGTGACCAAGCGAGTTTTCTCTGGGTGCTCCGGTTTCCTCCCACATCCCAAAGACGTGCCTGTTTGTAGGTTAATTGTCTTTTGTAAATTGTCCCGAGTGTGTAGAGTGGAACTAATGTACAGGGGTTCACAAAAATGCTGGAGAAACTCAGCGGGTGCAGCAGCATCTATGGAGCGAAGGAAATAGGTAACGTTTCCGGCCGAAACCCTTCCCATTTCCTTTGCTCCATAGATGCTGCTGCACCCGCTGAGTTTTTCCAGCATTTATGTGTACCTTCAATTTTCCAGCATCTGCAGTTCCTTCTTAAACACTCTGTCTAATGTACATGTGTTTGTTGGTCGGCGTGGACGTGGTGGGCTGAATGGCCTGTGTTTCCACACTGATCTCTAAACCAGAATATAATGGAGAATATGGTGCAAGCAGACAGCATCAGTGGTCAGGATTGAACCTGCAACACTGTAACTGTGTGAAAGCAGCTCAATGAACTGCACCCACTGAGACACCACTATCATCTGTAACAAATAGGTCATAAGGTCATAAGGGATAGGAGTAGAATTAGGCCATTCGGGCCATCACATCTACTCTGCCATTCAATCATGGCTCTCCCTCCTAACCCCATTCTCCTGCCTTCTCCCCATAACTTCTGACACCTGAACAGTGAGGGGACCAGCTCAAAAGCAAAGATCATAGAGTGTAGCGGGTCAGTGGGTGATAGATAACAGAACAGCGGGCAGTGGACACTCCTGTGTCAACGCGAACAAGAGACCAATTGAGGTTACTCACACTGACACATGGAGTAAACTTCACCGCCCGCTGTCCTGTTATCCATTGCTCGCTGATTGGCTCCTGAGCTGGTTGTCTTGGCATGATCCCCGACCCTCTCCCTCTCAACGCTCCTGCCCTCCCGCAACTTTACCTCTGGCCAGACTCACCACATGCTGTGAAAGGAACTCTCTATCCCCTCCCCCAGCGGCACTGTCCTTTTACAGCCGCTTCCCACTTTAGACCCGCTTGCGCTGCGCATGCACAGTGGGCGGCTGCGCATACGCAGTACACAGTCCACTATGCAAATTTCAGCTGGCTTCAGCTCTGCTTGGAATTGACGGCTTGAAGCAGCGTCCACGGCATGTGGGTTGCACACACTTCCCATTATTACATGTACTGCGCATGAAAGGCACGGAAAATTAAGATCGATCTCTTAGGTAGGCATAATTCGCCTGTGCCGTTACTATTTATATTTAATAATTTTCATTTTATAATTTTAGTCACGGTAGGAAGCAGTGCCTACCTTGCCGACCCTGACGGCACGTGCCTGACTGCCTTACAGCGGCAAAGATCCGGGTTCGATCCTGACTACGGATGCTGTCTGTACAGAGTTTGTACGTTCTCCCTGTGACCGCGTGGGTTTTCTCTGAGATCATCGGTTTCCTCCCTTTTACTACAAAGACTTACAGGTTTGTAGGTTAACTGGCTCGGTATAAATGCAAATTTTCGCTAGTGTGTGCAGGAGTGTTAATGTGCAGGGATCGCAGGTCAGCCCTGTCTCGGTGGGTCAAAGAGCCAGTTTCCACGCTGTTTCTCTAAACTAAACAAAACTAAAATAGAATTGAGGTGTTCAGAATCTAAATCAGGAACTATTGTTGAGAATTCATTGTATTATCAAATACAGAAAACAAATTAATGTGAAATAAAGTATTAAAAATGAGGCACTGATATTTTTAAGAAATTCTTAATGTCCAAACACAACATGCCAAATTGCAACCATTAATTAGTATTGGAACTAGGGACACATTTATTTTCAGCACCATAAGGTGGTTAAAAATTGATGTGAACTGACTAACCTTAAATTCTCTCTCCATTGATGCCGTCTGACCTACTGAGTATTTCCTGGGAATACTGTTACTTTTTAAGAACATAGAATAATAGCACAGCATGGTAACAGGCCCTTTGGTCCAAAATGTCTGTGCCAAACATGCTGCCAAGTTAAACTAATCTTCTCTGCTTGTTTTTTTGACTTCTTTTTTTGTTTGACTTCTTTTTTGTTTGACCTCCTGGTGAGGTAAGTGAACATTTACCTTGTATGTGCAGCAGCTTCAAACTGTTCAGTGCATCGCAGGTCAATTTTCACAGCAGGTACAGCTTCTGAAGGACTACGGTAATTCAGATAGCACCACTCCAGGCTTGTTCTCTCATTTAACGATGCACGTTACTATTAGTTACCATTTGCTATGGTCCACCTGATAGTTTCTTCTCCCGATATTTTAGTGGAAGCATTGTACTATATGCTTTGTCATGTAGTATTATCTAAAATTACACAATTAAAATCAAAAATATGGAGGGATTTGAAACGTTGAAATCTGCCTCCTGGCCCCAAGATAGTTTCAAGGCAGGGTAGGCAATGAAGTGGCTGCGAAGCATCATCACAGTTGGAAGCAGCAATAACTGGGGCTAAGACACAAATGCTGCAGTAACTCAGCGGGTCAGGCAGCATCTCTGGAGAACATAGAGAAAGGGGAGGTTACACAGAAAAGCTGCAGAAACTCAGCGGGTGCAGCAGCATCTATGGAGCGAAGGAAATAGGCAACGTTTCGGGCCGAAACCCTTCTTCAGACTGAACTGAAACCCCCCCCCCCCCCACAGTGGCCTACCTACCTGGATTGGCGCGGCCTTTCCTGCCGGGATCGACCGGAGCTCCAGCAGCGGCGGGACAGCGCTGGAACATCGCGGGGCTGGCGATGCCTTACCGGGGGTCGCCGTCTGGAGCCCGGAGTGCTGGACCTGCTGCACCAACATCAAGGAGCTGCGGTTTGCAGAGCTCCCAACGCGGGCGGCGCTGACTACAACGCGGGGTCCTGCGACTCTGCCCGGCTCGGCCTGCGGACTCAGGAGCTGCAGACTCCGGCAGCGGGAGGCGGCTGATCAGAAGGTCCGGGCCGCTGAGGAGGAGGATGCTCACCGTCGGGGTTCAGCGTCGGCGTTCCACCAGCCCGGCGTGAGGGCCTGAACATCGGGCCACCCGGGGCGGCGACTGCAGGTGCTCGGAAGGCCCCGACCACGGATGAACACGGAGGGGAGGCTGGCTGGACTATGGTGCCGTCCTCACCTGGGTGCCATTTATGTTATGTTGTGTTGTGGACTTTTTGTGTTTGTGCTTTTGTTAAATTTTTAATTCAATTTCAATTTTATTTTTTTAATATGTTTTATTATTTATTTATTATTTATTTTTATTATTTTTCTTGTGATTTTTTTTTTTTTTTTTTTTTTTTTTTTTTTTAACGATACTGCTGTACGGGAAATTCATTTCGTTGTCTCAAAGTGAGGCAACGACAATAAAATTTGAATACAAGAATACAAGAATACAATACTAGAGGAATAGCCTTGAGATTCTATGGCAATTAGCAATCTGGAACTATTGCATGTTGTCCTTCTCTTGTTCCCTTTCTTTAATCACTCCTTGGTGCAGTTTCCGTGTGCTGTTTGGCTTGGAGCATTTAACATGGGATTTGGCCTGTGCCGTTCTTCAACCAGAAGCCTCAAAGGTGTCAGTGAAGCCATCAAGTATCTGTGAATTGACGACATTTCACAGTTATCCTCACCATATGTGGGATGATCAAAGCACAGAAGAAACACCATGACCTGGCAGGACCAGGCATTAGTGAAAAAAAGTTCAATTTTCTCATGTAGTTCTCGGATCTGAGGACTCTCCAGGACTGAAATTGCAACAATTTTAGTCTTAGCTTTCACAATCCAAATCCCTGGAAATCATTTAGGGAAGAGATACGTTCTTGATGGAGCCACAAAGCAGTAACATCCTTGCTTCGGACAGACAGGAAATTGAAGATATAATCATGTGGTGTGGGATAGATATAGTAAACAAAACCACCTCTGGACATAGAGAGTGCTTCAGTTCTGTACTTAATAATAGCTTACCCTTTAAACAAAATGATGAAAGATGCCCATGGTTTTACATCCTACTTAAATGCATATAAAATCTTCATTGATTTTTAGTTTCACTATCCCATGTTACTTTGCATTGTCTCTCATATTCTCTGGGCATTGACACTGAGAACATAAAAATCAATATATATTACAGTGTTGCAAATTTTTCACCAACTAAAAGGAACAATAGTTACTAGACTAAGTGGGACCCGTTGGGTCCCATGTTCACACGGGGGGGCTGGTCCCCCAACGCAATATTCCACCTCCCCACCAATTCCAATATTGGTGCCCAGTGTGTGTGTGTGGGGGGGGGGGGGGGGGGGGGGGGGGGGGGGGTTGGGAACGCTAGTATGGGTGTGTTGTGGGCAAAGGGACTGGTTTCCAGAGGGCTAGTATGGACATTGTGGGCCGAATGGATTATTGGGCTGGCAGCTCAGTCACTCAGGCCTGGTAAGACATTCTTGACATAGAGGGAGTACAGAGAAGGTTCACCAAACTGATTCCTGGGATGGCAGGACTTTCATATGAAGAAAGACTGGATAGACTTGGCTTGTACTCGCTATATTTTAGAAGATTGAGGGATCTTATAGAAACTTACAAAATTCTTAAGGGGTTGGACAGGCTAGATGCAGGAAGATTGTTCCCGATGTTGGGGAAGTCCAGAACAAGGGGTCACAGTTTAAGCATAAGGGGGAAGTCTTTTAGGACCGAGATGAGAAAAACATTTTTCACACAGAGAGTGGTGAATCTCTGGAATTCTCTGCACATATGGTAGTTGAGGCCAGTTCATTGGCTATATTTAAGCGGAAGTTAGATGTGGCCCTTGTGGCTAAAGGGATCAGGGGGTATGGAAAGAAGGCAGGTAGAGGATACTGAGTTGGATGATCAGCCACGATCATATTGAATGGCGGTGCAGGCTCGAAGGGCCGAATGGTCTACTCCTGCACCTATTTTCCATGTTTCTATGTCGATGTTTCTATGGTAGGCTGGCAGCTCAGTCACTCAGGACTGGTGGGCTGGCAGCTCAGTCATTCTGGGCTGGTGGGCTGGTAGCTCAGTCACAGGGCTGGTGGGCTAGCAGCTCAGTCACTCAGGGCTAGTGGGCTGGCAGTTCACTCATGGCTATTCATTGAAATTTCATTTCAAGCAGAGTGCAGGCCAGCACATTTGAATTCATAGCATTTCAGGCAGATTGCAAGCAACCACATTCGATTTCATAGCATTTCAAGCAGAGTGCAGGCCACCACATTCGATTTCATAGCATCTTCTTCCTCTTCTTGCGTATGGCGTGCACAGCCTAAAGTTGTAGGTCAACTTGTTCTATTTGATATTTCATAGCATTTCAAGCAGAGTGCAGGCCACCACATTCAATTTCATAGCATTTCAAGCAGAGTATAGACCACCAAATTGTCAAAGAACTCATTGCATTGTCATTAAGGGCTAACAAATCATTTATTGCAAGTACATTGCAGACTCACAGTTTAGTTGATTCACAGCTTAGAATGACAGTTGTGGACTCTCCCTTGCGATCTTCCAGGCATCCGGGGTTTTATAGTCCTGTCCCCCCAGAAGGGGTGTTACCTTCATCATGGTGATTGACAGGCGACAGGACCAATCAGCTGATCTCAAGATTTTTTAAACACTCATAACTTTTTTATTTTTCATCGATCGTAAAAATCCTCGGGATGACTGAGTAAGATGGCCAAAAATCATAGCGATATATGGTAGCGTTTTTTCTAAAATCAATATAGAGCGCAGACAGGAAGTGGTCAAGATGAGGCTTTTAGTTAAATAGATGTCATTACTGAGAGTTAATTAGTGTTCTTTCATTGCATTTTCATGGAATCATAGAATCATAGAGTGATACAGCTTGGAAACTCTTTAGTCAGAGGGTGGTGGATCTGTGGAATTCTTTGCCATAGAAGGATGTTTAGGCCAAGTCAGTGGGTATTTTTAAGGCAGAGATAGATAGATTCTTGATAAGTAGGTGTCAGAGGTTATGGGGAGAAGGCAGGATAATGGGGTTAGGAGGGAGAGATAAATTCATCATGATTGAATGGCAGATAGACTTGATGGGCCAAATGGCCTAATTCTACTCCTATTCCTTATGCTCTTATGACCTTATGAACAGGTCCTTCGGCCCAACTTATCAACACCGGCCAACATGTCCCTGTTACACTAGTCCCACCTACCCGTGTTTGGTCCATATCCCTCCAAACCTGTCCTATCCATGTCCCAGTCTAATTGCTTCTTTAATGTTGGGACCGTCCATGCCTCAACTACCTCCTCTGGCAGCTTGTTCCATGCACCCACCACCCTTTGTGTGAAAAAGTTACCCCTTAGATTCCTATTAAATCTTTTCCCCTTCACCTTAAACCTATATCCTCTGGTCCTCGATGCACCTACTCTGGGCAAAATAATATATGCATCTATCTGCATTGGCACAGACAGGGACTGCTGTAATGTTTCTCTTAAGCCAATGTGAACAGGAAGTAACAATTCTGGGTTGCTGTGAATTGTGCACTCAGCCCAGACCATCACACAAACTAACCTCAGTCTGAAGAAGGCTCTCAAACCAAAACATCACCCATTCCTTCTCTCCAGAGACAATGCCTGTCCTACTGAGTTACTCCAGCATTTTACATAGAAGCATAGAAACATAGAAATTAGGTGCAGGAGTAGGCCATTCGGCCCTTCGAGCCTGCACCGCCATTCAATATGATCATCCAACTCAGTATCCCGTACCTGCCTTCTCTCCATACCCCCTGATCCCCTTAGCCACAAGGGCCACATCTAACTCCCTCTTAAATATAGCCAATGAACTGGCCTCAACTACCCTCTGTGGCAGAGAGTTCCAGAGATTCGCCATTCTCTGTGTGAAAAAAGTTATTCTCATCTCGGTTTTAAAGGATTTTCCCCTTATCCTTAAGCTGTGAGCCCTTGTCCTGGAGTTCCCTAACATCGGGAACAATCTTCCTGCATCTAGCCTGTCCAACCCCTTAAGAATTTTGTAAGTTTCTATAAGATCCCCTCTCAATCTCCTAAATTCTAGAGAGTATAAACCAAGTTTATCCAGTCTTTCTTCATAATAGACTTCAGATAGACATTTTGTGTCTATCTGCCTTCCATTGAATCTATTTACACTCTGCAAGGCCACCAGCATAATCTAGGACGAGTCGAATCCCAGCCACTCGTCCTTCACCCCTCTTCCATTGGGCATAAGGTTTAGATGTATGAATACTGTGTCACCCAGGGCTACTGCATCCACTTATAGCCCACATTGATCACAAACAGGCAACTAACCACCCATGTATGGTAGCTTTAATTCACCAGTTATTGCATCAGTTAGAATTCGTCGAGCTGCATTGGAAAAGTGAGCTGCATTCCATCTTCTGGAAGGACACAATAGGGTTGGTCTACACACAATAGGCATGTATCACAAATTTCCACTACCTTTTGATTCCAACAGGAGCGGTTCTACCAAATCAAATTGTGATTTATGCAAGTAAGCAAGGTCCTAGCAGCCTTGGTCCACACATGGGCCATTTTGTATAGATACTCCCCCATCTTCTTCTTCGTGCATATGGTGTGCTCAGCCTAAAGTTGTAGGTCAACTTGTTTGGTTTGATCTTGTTTATGCACGACGGGCTGATTGTATTAGACGACACAGGGTGGATCGCGTGAAGGTTGCAATCTCAAAAATAACACCATCAAAAAAAGATCATGGAATGATCTTCCAGTGGAAGTGGTGGAGGCAGGTTCGTTGGTATCATTTAAAAAATAAATTGGATAGGCATATGGATGAGAAGGGAATGGAGGGTTATGGTATGAGTGCAGGCAGGTGGGACTAAGGGGAAAAAAAGTTGTTCGCACGGACTTGTAGAGCCGAGATGGCCTGTTTCCGTGCTGTAATTGTTATATGGTTATATGGTTATATCATCTGGTAATTGAACACAGTTGATGGACTTCAAGAGACACACTGCCATTAAAGTGAATGGGATATGAATAGATGTTTCTTTAGTTTTACAGAAACAGCTTGGAAATAAGCTCCTCGACACATTGAGTACATGGTGAACATCGATCACCCGTTCACAGTAGTACAACGTGATCCCATTTTCTCATCCACTACCTACATTAGGGGCAATTTTACAGAGGACAATTAACCCTCAATCCCGCATGGTTCTCATATGATGATAGTTTTGATCCTAGGCATGAATTATGTGGTAAAATGACATAAAACTGGTTAGTGGAATCTTCCAATTTGCTTATGGCTTGATTGAATTGTACACCATGTTGGGGGGGGGGGGGGGGGGGGGGGGGGGGGGGGGGGGGGGGACAGCAGAGATGTATTTACTAATACTGCTACAATAATCGGCCTATTGTTAAGCTGCTGTTTCCTTGACTACGGTCATGTGAAACGACTCTTGTACATTTAATATACCGACTATGTCTGGCAGTGAATCTCACTCTCAAATCCGTAGAGAGACACGAAAAGCTGGAGTAACTCAGCGGGTCAGACAGCATCTCTGGAGAAATGGACTAGGCGACTGCAGACTGCAGTCTGAAGAAGGGTCTCGACCCGAAATCTCGCCCATTCCTTTTCTCCAGAGATGCTGCCTGTCCCACTGAGTTACCCCAGCTTTTTGAGCCTATCTTCGGTTTAAACCAGCATATGCAGTTCTTTCCTGCACCTCTCAAATCTGTGCCATTATTCAGTACTACAATTTTTGTTTTATTTGACTAATTCTGGATAATATCGCACCGTTTGTTGGTCGTATGCCTCTACCCCACCACTGGTGCTTTAAGTGTATTTGTTTTTTTCTTTTACCCCCCGGGAGGATAAAAAATTAAATCCAGGAGTTCATCTGGAGCAGTTCTCGGATATAACAGCGAATAAAGAGAAATTGGCGGGTTATTTAGAAATTAATCCTTAAAGAGAGCGTAACTCGTTGGATAAATGAGATTGTCACTAGGCAGCATCTCCCCCATCCCGACCCCCTGGGAAACTGAAGGGAGCGACAATCAACTGCCACGGATACAAATAATGTCATACACAAGAAAGGGCAGATGCTGGTTGACAAACAGTGAACACACAGTACTGGAGTAACACAAAGACGCAGCAGAATTTTGGAAACGTCATCCCGTCACCCAACCCTTCTCTCCAGAGATGCTGCCTGTCCCGCTGAGTTAAAGAGTGCCCGCGGTAGACTCACGAGTCACTATGGTAAACTCACGGGCTACTTACGTTCTTACAACGAGTTTAAAAGTTAAAATATTTTATTTTAAGAGTAAATTTGACTCGTGGAAATCTTTCATCATGTTGAAAGATTTTCACGAGTTAACAAGTTTTACGAGTACCTGCCGTTAGCGTTACGAGTTCCGACGTTCCCGCTAAGTTAATTCTACGTGATTACCACAAGTTTGATTTGTTTTAAACTCGGGATCACTCGTGGGTGAAACCCCTGTCTCGCACCGTGAGACAGGGGTTTTATACTGGAGGAGTTTGGACTGTGCACAGTGTGTGATACGCTGATGCTAAGTTCAGACCTAGTACTAGGTAAGTGATAAACACTATCTCTGTGCCATTCTGGGTCAATACTTTACATGAGAAGTGATTTGTGATGTTTCAAATGGCATTAATAAATCAAATACATTTTCTTGGTGGCATATTTCATTTGAGCATTTTTACTTCCACTTTCCTTAGCATGCTTAATCGAATAAAATACCTCATCTTGTTGTCAATGCTTCCATACAGGATAGAGTATCACATTGGGGAAAGTGAATGTGAACGTGCATTTAAGATAATTTATGTAAAATCTTCAAGCTGGATGGATATGTTTGTCTGGACATGTTTCAGCCTGTTAAGGCTTGGTTATTTGAAGACTCTAACTATTGTTCAACTACGCTCGAAGTTTCATATGGAATGAAAGGTCTTAGACTGCAGCTAATTAAAAATACTGCATCTTTTAATTGAAATTTAACAATAACAATACACTCGTGAATTTTAGCATGTGACAAACTATGGTTGCTTATAATTGTTGCTTCATAAAACGTGATGTGAATCTTAGACCAAGCTAAAGGTACTGTAAGTTTGGACTCAGATCAAAGACATGATCCGATCTTAACTTGATGATTTTATTCATTCTGGACCAGAATTAAATTTTGCTCTTCAAAATGTGATATTTGACCCTCTTGAAATAACATGTCAGCAATAAGTCAAAGTGATCCATCAAAATAATATGGTCCTTCAGAGGTCCGGAGTCTATTGGGAGAGATTGGAGACAGTAGAGGTTTATAAAAAAGCCAAGCCTGTTCAGGCATGTTTCATTTTGTCTACTAATGGACCACCCAAACAGTACAACTTGTCACTGTTTCATCAGCTATTTTGAAGCTCTCATGTTTTTCCCCGGGATTTGGTGGAGAGTGATTGATTGAAAGACACGTCGTGGAAACAAGCCCTTTGGCCCACTGACCCCACGCCGACCATCTACCAACCATTCACAATGGTGATACATTGTCCCACTTTCTCCACCACTCTCTGCACACTAGGGGCAATTTACAGAGGCTGATTAATACTCAAAGTCACACTTCTTTGGGATGTTTGAGGAACCCGAAGCACTCGCAGAAAACCCACGTGGTCACACGGAGAACCTGCAAACTCCACACAGGCAGCACCCGAGGTCAGGATCAAACCCAGGTTTCAGGTGCAGCAGCTTTACTGGCTGTGCCTCTGTATATATATACCTCAGATCATTGGAAATGTAAGAAGTAGAAGCAGGAAATATCCACAGAACCATTAAGCCAGATGTGCTATTCTGCAAGAGCAATACTGATATTCACTTCTCTTTCCCAGCTAGTTTCTCATTCTCCTTGTTTCCATTTTGATCTCAGTCTTATAGATGTATGATTCAGCATTCATAACTCCCGTGCATACAGAAGTCAGGATTCTTTAAATAAATATTTCATAAAGCACAAAGCAAAAAATTCCTACTGACCTCAGCCCTTGATCCGATAAACCTTCCACCTTGAGGCCATGCAGTAAACAGGAAGCGATCTTTCGACATCTGGCTTCTGGATAAAGTTACCCCGATACCCTTCCGGTGGGCGGCGCGACTCTGGTCAGCAGCGGCCTCCGCAGTCTGTCCGCGTTTTATTATTTTCTGTCTGTGTTTTTATGTAGTTTTTGTTATTTTTTGTTGGTGTGTGTGTGTGTGGGGGGGGGGGGGGGGGGGGGAAACTTTTTAAATCTCTCCCGGCACGGGAGACCCGACCTTTTCTCGTCGGGTTTCCGTTGTCGTTGGGGCCGCAACGAGGAGCGGCCTCCAACAGGAAGAGACCGGGGACTCTGGTGCTACGACTCACCGTCGCCGTCGCGGGGCTGGCCGAGTCCGGAGTGGGTGGAGCGGTGGAGGAGCGCTGCTGCTGCTGCTGCTGCGGCCCGACCGGAGAGTCGAAGGCTCCAACGGCAAGTCTGTGGACGGCGGCACCGGGAGCCCACGGGTCCCTGGAGGGAGACCGCTTTTCAGGGCTATCGCAACGGCGACTTCCCCCGCCCGAGTTGCGGGGTCGAAGAGCTCCTGGAGCGGGGTCTACAGCACTGCCCCGCGCGGCTTGGAATGGCTGCGGGACTCTGCGAGCGCACACCGGGGGCTCTAACACCAAGACCCGGTGTACGACCTTACATCACCCGGCATGGCTTTAATGGCCGCGGGACAATCGCCATCGCCAGCCGGGGGCTTTGACTTTGACTCTGACATCGGGGGGGGGAGAGTGCAGTGGAGAGATACGTTTATTAGGCCTTCCATCACAGCAATGTGATGGATGTTTATGTAAATTATGTTGTGTCTTGGGTCTATGTGTTTGTAATGTATGGCTGCAGAAACGGCATTTCGTTTGGACCTCAAGGGGTCCAAATGACAATTAAATGTATCTTGTATCTTGTATCTTGTATCTTGTATCTATATGCTCTTGTTCCCACATGGACTTATTATGGCACAAGAGGGTCAGGACAAGGGGATTGAAGCTTCCAGTTCAGCTCTGCCATAAAGTACTATTATGATTATGATTATGATAAATTAAATCACACCCACAGCTCACCTTCACTGCTAGTCCTTGAACTATCTCTTTCCGAAGCTTATCAAGTAAAAATCTACCTAACGCTGCATTTAACGCTTCAATTATTGCTGTATCCACAGTTTTTGCTTTATGTCAGGCAACACTTTTGAAAACCTCATCCTAGCAGTGAATTTGAAGTAATGCTAAATAATCATCAACTGGGGAGAGGCAAGGGCAGGGGCAGCGGGAGTACAGGTGTCAGGGGTTATGGGGAGAACGGCAGGAGATGGGGTTAGTAGGGAGAGGTAGATCAGCCATGAATGAATGGTGGAGTGGACTTGATGGGCCAAATCGCCTAATTCTGCTCCTATCACTTATGATCAACGGAACCCCAGGACAAATGAAGACCAAGGACCGGCCCGGTTGGCACGACTCGCGTGCCGGGCAATGGGGACTCACCCGCAGCTAACGGAGGACCCGCCCTGTAGGCCCGACTTGCCCACTGTGGATGGAGGACCCGCGTCACAGACTGGGATCCACTAGGGAGGCCCAGCTCACCCGCTGCAGACTAGACACTCTCCCGCCCTGGATCGAGGAACCACCTGGAGACCCAGCTCACCTGCCCATAGTAGAAGGAGTTGGACGGAAGGCCGGTAAACGGACCAGCTGCGTGAGGCAGTGCATGGCCTCGATGGTGGAGTGGGCCGTTGGAGGCCCGGCAAAACAGTCTGTGGATCGGTTGGACCGAGCGCCGCTCCAAGAGGCCGAGCACGGACCGGGCGGGGCCTACAACGGTGCAGCAGCAGAGGAGGACACCAATGCTTACGCTCGGCCAGGCCGTGACTTGGAACTCTATAAATTGGTGCCAAACATGGCGGCACTGGCATTATATGCAAAATTAATTTCATCATGTAATGTTTAATTGCATATCTGACAATAAATATCTATTGTTATTGAGGGAATATTCACTTCCACCTGGTGTGATGAACAGCTTCCATCATCTTTATCTTTCTTTATGCATGATTGTTTAATCTTACTCTCATTAACTCCAGAAGATAATATTAGCTAAAACAAAAATAGAGAATGCAATAAAAATATTAAAGGTCTCATCAAGCCTCTGAATTGAAAGAAGCAGAGTTCAGTTCAACAATTCAGTTGAGTTTTCGATTCAGGTAGGAGATCTTTGACCTGAAATGTTAACTCTGTTCTTCATTCCCCTGATGCTTCCTGAATTGCTCAGTGCTCTCATCATTTATTTGTTTTCATTCAGGGCCAGCGCTGTGCTGCAGTGGTGGATTTGCTTCAATAGACAATGGACAATAGGTGCAGGAGTAGGCCATTTGGCCCTTCGAGCCAGCACCGCCATTCAATGTGATCATGGCTGATCATCCCCAATCAGTACCCCGTTCCTGCCTTCTCCCCATATCCCCTGACTCCGCTACTTTTAAGAGCCCTATCTAGCTCTCTCTTGTAAGCATCCAGAGAACCCACCTCCACTGCCCTCTGAGGCAGAGAATTCCACAGACTCACCACTCTCTGTGAGAAAACGTGTTTCCTCATCTCCGTTCTAAATGGCTTACTGTGGATCGGCTGGACCGAGCGCCGCTCCGAGAGGCTATTCTTAAACTGTGGCCCCTGGTTCTGGACTCCCCCAACATTGGGAACATGTTTCCTGCCTCTAGCGTGTCCAAACCCTTAACAATCTTATGTGTTTCAATAAGATCCCCTCTCATCCATCTAAACTCCAGAGTGTACAAGCCCAGCTGCTCCATTCTCTCAGCATATGACAGTCCCGCCATCCCGGGAATTAACCTTGTAAACCTCCGCTGCACTCCCTCAATAGCAAGAATGTGCTTCCTCAAATTAGGGGACCAAAACTGCACACAATACTCCAGGTGTGGTCTCACTAGGGCTCTGTACAACTGCAGAAGGACCTCTTTGCTCCTATATTCGATTCTTCTTGTTCTGTATGACGGGTACAGCGCCAAAGACCCGGGTTCAATCCCGACTATGGTTGCTGTCTGTATAGAGTTTATACATTCTCCCCTTGACCGCATGGGTTTTCACTGAGATCTTCAGTTTCCTTCCACACTCCAAAGACAATAGACAATAGACAATGGGTGCAGGAGTAGGCCATTCGGCCCTTCGTACAGGTTTGTATGTTAATTGGGATTATAAAAATGCAAATTGTCCCGTGTGTGTAGGATGATGTTAATGTGTGGGAATCACTGGTCGGAGCGGACTGTGTGGGCTGAAGGGCCTGATTTCGCACTGTATCTCTAAAATAAAAAAATTGCAATGACCTGGTCTCATAACTTGTTGTCATAAGTTATCTGACAAAGCTGTAAAGTATTGGCATACTTTATGCCAGAATATATATAGAATCATGAAATCATGCAGCACAGATAAGGCTCCCTGGTTATTTTGGTTCTGCTAGCTTTTCGAAAGAGCTTTCCATTTAACCTTATCTCCCTCTGCTTCTCCCTATAATTATTACAACGTCAATCCAATTTCCTTTTCAAATCCATTATTTCTTCCAACAAGATGTCAGATTGTCCATTTCAGATCATTACACGGCATTGCAAGAAATAATCTCCTCATTTTGCACCTCGTATTCTTTTGCAGATTTTTTTTTTCCTTTCTATCATTCTTTTTTTTGCCTTTGGAAACAAGTTTGCTCCTTTTAATGGCCAATGATTTGCAGCACCTTTATTAAATTTCACCGGGGCTTTATCTGATTAGAGATAATTTGTCCCAGTTTCCCCAGTCTGATATAACTGAATGCCCTTGAACCCAGTGCCATTCCATTAACTTCATTGTCTTTCCCCCAGCTATCAGTGGAACACGCGCTTACAACCCTCTGAATTAGAGACAAGAGTTCTTCCAACTGAACCTAGACTGACATGATACAATGCACCACTGAGTAGCACTGGTAATTACTGTGAACAAGTCATTTCCCACTGTGAACAGTTGAGAGTACTGCTGATCATGGTGTTTCTAAGAGAAGGATTCAATCCCTTCAATAATTCTTGTATTTTCATTTAAAAGCACCAGTTAATTCTGCAAGCCCCGGGTTGCCGTTAAAAGTAAGTCAGCAGAAGTATCTCTAATAGGGCAGTACCCTAGTGTAGTGGTAGAGCTACTGCCTTACAGCGCCAGAGATCCGAGTTCGATCCTAACTACGGGTGCTGTCTTTACGGAGTTTGTATGTTCTCCCCGTGACCTGCGTGGGTTTTCCCCGAGATCTTCGGTTTCCTCCCACACTCCGAAGACATACAGGTTTGTAGGTTAATTGGCTTGGTACAAATGTCCCTAGTGTAAGGGCAGTGTTAATGTCTTTTTTTTGCCTCATTTATGGATTATGACGGTCAATATCGAAGAATTAAGGAAAAAAGTAGGCCACACAGCCCATTCAAGCTTGCTCCTTCATTCAATGAGATTATGACTAAAGGGCCTGTCCCATGATGCGAGTTGACCCAAGAGCTCTCCTGAGTTAAACGATAAAATCAAACTTGTGGTACCTCATCACGAGTATTTTTTACTCTTGGAAATTTTTCACACTTCATGAGTTTCTTCGTTTCCCGAGTATTTGCTGTTAGCATTACGAGCCGCTACGAGACATCCACGAGCTCCGACGTACCCGCTACATACATTCTACGTACTTACCATGAGTTTGATTTTTTTTTAAACTCGGGAGAGCACTTGGGCGAACTCGCAGTGTGGGGCAGGCCCTTTACCTGATGCTACCCTCAAATTCACATCCAAATCTATCTCCAGTAATCTTTTATCCTTTTGCTTATCAGGTACCTATCTACTTCTGCCTTGAACATATTCAAAGCCTCTGCTTTCATTGCCCTTTGATGAAGGGAGTTCCAAAACCACGGATCTAGGAGTACAGGTACATAGTTCCCTGAAAATGGTGTCCCAAATAGACAGTGTGGTCAAGAAGGCTTTCGGTGCATTGCCTTCATCAGTCAGGGCAGTGATTACAGAAGTTGGGATGTCGTGTTACAGTAGATGTACAACGCATTTGGACAGGTATGTGGTAAGGAAATGGTTTAGAGGAAGATGGGCCAAACGCAGGCGTGGGATTAGTGTAAATGGGGCACGGTGGATAGGTTCGGTCAAAGGACCTGTTTCAATGCTGTATTGCACTTCTTCTTCTTGCGTATCTCTTCTTGCGTATTTCATAACAAAAGGATTTGAGTATAGGAGCAGGGAGGTTCTACTGCAATTGTACAGGGTCTTGGTGAGACCACACCCGGAGTATTGTGTACAGTTTTGGTCTCCAAATCTGAGGAATGACATTATTGCCATAGAGGGAGTGCAGAGAAGGTTCACCAGACTGATTCCTGGGATGTCAGGACTGTCTTATGAAGAAAGACTGGATAGACTTGGTTTATACTCTCTAGAATTTAGGAGATTGAGAGGGGATCTTATAGAAACTTACAAAATTCTTAAGGGGTTGGACAGGCTAGATGCAGGAAGATTGTTCCCAATGTTGGGGAAGTCCAGGAGAGGGGGTCACAGCTTAAGGATAAGGGGGAAATCCTTTAAAACCGAGATGAGAAGAACTTTTTTCACACAGAGAGTGGTGAATCTCTGGAACTCTCTGCCACAGAGGGTAGTTGAGGCCAGTTCATTGGCTATATTTAAGAGGCAGTTAGATGTGGCCCTTGTGGCTAAGGGGATCAGAGGGTATGGAGAGGGGGCAGGTACAGGATACTGAGTTGGATGATCAGCCATGATCATATTGAATGGCGGTGCAGGCTCGAAGGGCCGAATGGCCTACTCCTGCACCTAATTTCTATGTTTCTATGTTTCTATGTATGGCATGCACAGTCTAAAGTTGTAGGACAACTTGTTCTATTTGATCTTATTTGATTGTGCACGCCAGGTTGATTGCATTCGTTGAAACAGGACGGACCATGTGAAGGTTGCAATCTCCCACCCCTGTATGGCACTATGACTCCATGACAATAGAGTATTGTGGTTACACAAAAAAGCTGGAGAAACTCAGCGGGTGCAGCAGCATCTATGGAGCGAAGGAAATAGGCAACGTTTCGGGCCGAAACCCTTCTTCAGACTGATCGGGGGCGGGGGTGGGCGGGGACAAGAAAGGAAAAAGGAGGAGGAGCCCGAAGGCTGGGGGATGGGAGGAGACAGCAGGGGGACTGAGGAAGGGGAGGAGACAGCAAGGACTAACAAAATTGGGAGAATTCGATGTTCATGCCCCCAGGATGCAGACTCCCCAAACGGAATATGAGGTGCTGTTCCTCCAATTTCCGGTGCTGCTCGCTGTGGCCATGGAGGAGACCCAGGACAGAGAGGTCGGAGACGGAGTGGGAGGGGGAGTTGAAGTGCTGAGCCACCGGGATGTCAGCTTGGTTATTGCAGACCGAGCGGAGGTGTTCGGCGAAACGATCGCCCAACCTCCGCTTGGTCTCACCGATATAGATCTGCTGACATCTAGAGCAGCGGACGCAATAGATGAGGTTGGAAGAGATGCAGGTAAACCTCTGTCGCACCTGGAACGATTGCTTGTTAGTTTTGGTCACCCTGCTATAGGAAAGATGTTGTCAGCTGGAAAGTCTACAGCGAAGATTTATGATGATGTTACCTGAACTTGAGGGCCTGAGCTATAGGGAGCGTTGGGCAGGCTAGGACTTTATTCCTTGGTGTGCAGGAGGCAGAAGTGTGATCTTATGGAAGTGTGGAAGATCCTGAGGGGAATAGATAGGGTCAATGCAGAGAGTCTTTAACTCAGAATCACAAATCAGAAGACATAGGTTTAAGGTGAAAGGGGAATAGACAATAGACAACAGATAATAGACAATAGGTGAAGGAGTAGGCCATTCAGCCCTTCGAGCCAGCACTGCCATTCAATGTGATCATGGCTGATCATCCCCAATCAGTACCCCGTTCCTACCTTCTCCCCATATCCCCTGACTCCGCTATCTTTAAGACCCCTAGCTAGCTCTCTCTTGAAAGTATCCAGAGAAACTGCCTCCACCACCCTCTGAGGCAGAAAATTCCACACTCACAACTCTCTGTGAGAAAAAGTGTTTCCTTGTCTCCGTTCTAAATGGCTTACCCTTTATTCTTAAACAGTGGCCCCTGGTTCTGGACTCCCCCAACATCGGGAACATGTTTCCTGCCTCTATCGAGTCTAAACCCTTAACAATCCTATATGTTTCAATAAGATCCCCTCTCATCCTTCTAAACTCCAGAGTATACAAGCCCAGCCGCTCCATTCTGTCAGCATATGACAGTCCTGCCATCCCGGGAATTAACCTTGTAAACCTACGCTGCGATCCATTGGAAAGGGTCTTGGGGGCAATCTTTGCCCTTAAGGACACACAGGGGTAATTTCTATCCTGAGGCGCACACAGAGGGTGGCAGGTATATGGAATGATCTGACAGAGGAGGTAGTTACGCCAGGCACTATAACATCATTTAAAATAAATATGGACAGGTATATGGATAGGAAAGGTTAAGAGAGATATGGACAAATGGGAGAGAGAACAAAGGACCTGGCATGGGGGAATTGCCAAGAATTAAGGGGACCAGAAATTGAATGCTTTGTGTTAAAATGGAACACTATGTAACATTTGTCGGCGCCGTTGATGTGGTGACTCTTTGCATACCTTGGATATGCAGAACAAAGAATCGCACTGTGACATATCACATATGATAATAAAGTATCGTTCACTCATTCATCGTTCATTTATTCAAATGCTGGCAGGTGGGACAAGAGAAGTTCCATAATGCCCCAACTTTTTTTTTTTTTTTTTTTTTTAAAGTTGGGGCATTATGGTACGCACGGGCAAAGTGGGCTGAAGGGCCTGTTTCCATTCTGTATTGCTCTAACTCACCACATTCTGAGAGAAGACCCAAGTCACAGTGAAAACTAATTTGGAGAAGAATTTCCAGTTGGAAGTGCCATGCCACTGATGCTTCTGGGATTGAGGGAGACTGGCTTGAGTCTTCCTGTAATATTTCCCAGGTTAGTAATTACTTTTTAAATATACTGCAACAAAAACGAAATACCTTTTAACATCCTGAGATCATGAAACATTCTTCTAAACTAATCTAAATTATTTTTTCAAGGTATTTCATGTGGAAATTGCATTTGTCCACCCACAGGCTTAGTCATTATTGATTCAATTTAATCTGCTCCTCACTTGGTTATGATACATCCTTGCAAATGTATTATATTTGAATACATAATAAACATTGTGAGTGTTATCCTTTGCACCTTTCACTCTAGTTTATCCCTTGGTGCAAACTCAATATATCCTCATCATAGAAAAATCATATCTCATTCAGATTAGTTTATTAAAACATTACCATTGGCCCATCGAGTCTACAGCAACCGTGGACAACCTGTTCACACTAATTCTATGTTACCCCACTTCCTCGTTCATGCCCCACATACCAAGGGCAATATACAGAGCAGGCACGTGCCGTGAGTAATTACTCAAGGTAGGCAGGCGGCTTAAAAAAAAATCTTAAACCGCGCTTGCGCAGATTGTTCTCTCCTTAAAAATAAAAAAAATATATAAGTAACAATTCAATTTGCCCAAGGCTTCTAAATCTCCTTCATTTTTTTAATTACAATAGGTGGGGGATGGAGGATGAAGGCTGGTGGAGAGATGGTGGGAAAAATGGGAGCACACAGGGACGTTGAATCAGTTGTCACCTTATTGAATGACAATACTAATTCAAGGGACCAATTGGAGGGAGAGTTCCTTTCACAGCATGTGGAGAGTCTGTGCCAGGGGTTAAAGATGCGGGGAGGGCAGGATGTTGAGAAGGAGGGAGTCGGATATCATATCAGACTCATGCACCGCTGCCACAGAACTCAGGGCATGGACAGCAGAACTGGCCGCCATTTCTGGGGAGCGATGCAGCTTGGGTGACCGCTTAAATTACTAGGTTGGTGGTAGCTATATTTAAGAGGGAGTTAGATGTGGCCCTTGTGGCTAAGGGGATCAGGGGGTATGGAGAGAAGGCAGGTACGGGATACTGAGTTGGATGATCAGCCATGATCATATTGAATGGCGGTGCAGGCTCGAAGGGCCGAATGGCCTACTCCTGCACCTAATTTCTATGTTTCTATGTTTCTATGAAGGAGGCAAGATGGAGAAAGGGGGCAAGGGGGGAGGGGAGGGGAATGTTAGTACAAGTTACTTAAAATTAGAGAATTCAACATTAATACTGCTACCCAAATGAAATACTGTATAATGCGGAAAGAGGCCCTTCAAGCCATGAGTCTGCGCCGACCAGCGATTCCCGCACATTAACACTATCCTGCACACACTAGGGACAATCCTATCAACCTACAAACCTGTGAATCTTTGAAGTGTGTGAGGAAGCCAAAGCTACAGGATAAACCTATGCAGGTCACGGGGAGAACGTACAAACTCCATACAGATAAGCACCCGTAGTCAGGATCGAAACCAGGTCTCTCACAATGTACCGCAGCAACTCTACTGCTGCACCACCGTGCCACCCTTTACATATATTATATTGGAATTACACACAATATTGGAACTACATATGCAAATTTGTAAAAGAAAATCTTACAAGACATGGAAGTTAAGCGATGTATAATATGGTTTTGAGTTAGCAAGTCGGACAACTACACTATCTACTAGTGTTTCTTCCTCCACTGTAAATTTTCTCCACAATAAACTATGCCATGGTCTTACACTATCCTACACACACTAGGGACAATTTTGTAATTATACCAATCCTATCAACCTACAAACCTACATTATTACACAGTATTGAGTCCTGATCAACAATCTCAGCTTCTCTCATTGACAATAAAAAGAGCCAGGTTAAATCAACTGGTTATGCTTCCTTTCACAGATGCTGCCTGACAGGTTGAGTTTGTTTTTAATTTATGGTGACTCAAGACTTTTATTTTCCAAATAATCATAATCATAATCATATTTTATTATCCAAGTATGGTTTTTGCAACATACGAGGAATTTGATTTACCAGACAGTCACACCATTAAAAAGCAACAAAACACACAAAGTACATTTTAACATAAACATCCACCACAGTGACTCCTCCACATTCCTCACTCTGATGGAAGGCGAAAAAAAGTTCAATCTCTTCCCTTCTTTGTTCTCCCGCGGTTGGGGTCCTGGAGCCTTCCGTTGACGGGATGATCTTGGCTCCCTTAGCCGGCGATGTACGGGACCCCTGCATCGGAGGGCAACCTCAGCTCCCCCGCGCTGGGCGATCTGACCCCGGGTCGGGGCTGGTCGAACCTTCTGCATCGTTTGGAGCTTCCCGACATCGGCCTCTACCCGAGACTGCGAGCTCCTCGATGGCAAAATCCGCAGGAACACCATCCCAGGCAAGAGATCGGTGGGGCTCAAAATCAGTCCTGAGCAAGGACTCCAGCTCCACCATGTTAGGCCGCAGAGAGACCGGATCTACGATCCGGAAAACAATCTCTGGCAAGGTAAGAGATTGAAAAAAAAATCCCCCACCCCCCACATAAAACAAACCAGAGAACATTAACACAAACTTTTAAAACACACAAAAAAGAACAAAATAAAGACGATAAGACAGAGACTGTTGGCAACGCTGCCTTCGTGCAGCACCACCTTGTGTAACAAATTGCTATACTTGTACTTTTGTCACCGTTCTGCAAAAATAGGCAAGTGATTGTAAGTGATTGTTTAAAACTTTAAAGGGTTTTCATGTCAAGTTCTAAAACCTTTGATTCATATATAACCTAACAATAAAATAACTTCCCTGGCAGAAGCAAAAACTGAATTTGAGCCCACAGATCAATGGTAACTGAATCTCAGATCATTTTGAATCTTCTCTATTCTCAACAATGTTGTCACTTGCCTCTTCTCATAGAATTCGTTAACAAACTAGTCAAAATTGATGAAACATGATTAATGATAAACCCACAAAGTGCTGGAGTAACTCAACAATCATGCAGCATCTCTGCAGGACATGATTAGGTAATGGTTCAGGTTGAGACCCTTCTTCAGTTTGATTGGAGATGTGTGAGAGAAAGCTGAAAAAGAGGCAAGGGTGGGACAAAGCCTGGCGGGTGATAGGTGGATAGACACAAAATGCCGGAGTAACTCAGCGGGACAGGCAGCATCTCTGGGTGGCATTTCGAGTCGAGACCCTTCTTTAGACAGGTGGATAGGGGTGAGCGAGGGGCTGATTGGCAAAAGGGTGGACCAGGGCTAGTGACGAAAAGGAGACAAAAAGCTGTTGGTTAAGAAGAGGAGAGGAGTGAAATGCAAAGCCAAAGGGAGGGATAGGAGTAATGGCTGCGCAAATAGGATGGGGCGCAGGAAAGAGAGGGGGGAAAAGGGGGGCTGCATAAAATTGCTGGATTTATTGTTCCACCATTGGTTTGTAAGCATCCAAAGCAGAATATGAGTTTAGGTCTAGTTTAGAGATACGCCGTGGAAACTGGGATGTCAGGGCTTTCATATGAAGAAAGACTGGATAGACTCAGCTTGTACTCGCTAGAATTTAGAAGATTGAGGGGGCATCTTATAGAAACTTACAAAATTCTTAAGGGGTTGGACAAGCTAGATGCAGGAAGATTGTTCCCGATGTTGGGGAAGTCCAGAGCAAGGGGGTCACAGTTTAAGGATAAAGGGGAAATCTTTTAGGACCGAGATGAGAAAAACATTTTACACACAGAGAGTGGTGAATCTGTGGAGCTCTCTGTCACAGAAGGTAGTCGAGGCCACAGTTCATTGGCTATATTTAAGAGGGAGTTAGATGTGGCCCTTGTGGCTAAAGGGATCAGGGGGTATGGAGAGAAGGCAGGTACAGGATACAGAGTTGGATGATCAGCCATGATCATATTGAATGGCGGTGCAGGCTCGAAGGGCAAAAATGACCTAGTCCTGCACCTATTTTCTATGTTTCTATGTTTCTATGTTTCTATGAAACAGGCCCTTCGGCCCACCGAGTCCACGCCAACCAGCTATCCCCGCACACTAGCACCATCCTACACACTAGAGACAATTTACAATTTGCAGAAGCCAAGTACGGCTTTTGAGTGTGGGAGAAAACCAGAGCACCCGAGAAAAACCCACGAGGTCAGGGGAGAATGTACAAACTCCATACAGATATCACCTGGGGATCGAACCTGGGTCTCTGACACTGTGAGAGAGCAATTCGCCCACTGCACCACCGTGCCGCCCCTGACACATGAGGTGCTGACAATAAATTGAATTATATCTTCTGAGCAGAAACAGCCACTTGCTCCAATCACTCCATGCTGGTATTTATGCTCCACTTGAACCTTGTTTTAGGGACAGGTGTTACATCTCTCCTGCAATGGCTGGGGAAAGTACCTGGGGATGGTAGTGGTTTGAGTGTGAAGAGATGTGTGGCAATTGTAATAGTTTTCATCAAGAACTATTGGGCGGCAAACTGGGGCAGCAGGTAGAGCTGCTGCCTCACAGCGCCAGTGACCTGGGTTCAATCCTGACCTTAGGTCCTGTCTGTGTGGAGTTTGCACATTCTGCCCGTGACCATGTGGGTTTCCTGCAGGTGTTCCGGTTTCATTCCACATCCCAAAGACATGCGGGTTTGAAGGTTAATTGGCCTCTGTGAATTGCACTGTGTAAATAGAACACATTGATTAATAATGCCCTGTCCCACTTAGGAAACCTGAACGGAAACCTCTGGAGACTTTGCGCCCCACCCAAGGTTTCCGTGCGGTTCCCGGAGGTTGCGGGTGGTTGCTGGAGGTTACAGGTAGTGGAAGCCGGTAGGGAGACTGACAAAAACCTCCGGGACCTTCCTAAATGGGACTGGAGCATAAGGGTGCCAGGGGTTATGGAGAGAAGGCAGGAGAATGGGGTTGAGAGGGAAAGATAGTTCAGCCATGAGTGAATGGCGAAGTACACTTGATGGGCCGAATGGCCTAATTCTGCTTCCAGAACTTATGAACTTAGGACATCATGGAACTAGTATGAATGGGTAATCAATGGTTGGCTTGGCCTCGACAGGCCAGAGAACACGTTTGTGTGCCGTCTTTTTCAATCAATTCACATGGGAGGAAGCCAAACTAGTGCTCTTGGAAAATAACAGCAATAAAAGCTCTGGGCCACGTTTAATGGCCTTGAAACACATACTATATGTAAGGCAGCAAAGCAAAGGGGGGTGAAATGAATGAAACTGCAGCCAAAATTAAATCTTAGCCAAGATGTGATTGGAGACTCCATGTGCTGTGAAAGAGCAGTTCTGTTAATATAACCAGCGCGTTCCTTCTCTGTGTGGCTCAGTTGGAAAATGTGAAACAAATGACTTTGATTGAACTGATACTCTCTTATCTCGGTCAAAGGGTCGTGGGTTCAAACCTCAACATAAGGACATTAGTGTGCAATCTGCAATCAAATGAATGCCATCCAGGGACTGCTCCACTTTCGAAGGTGCTATCTTTCAAAATAGATGTGAATACACTGAATGCAAATGGTACTGTGACTATATCAGAAGAAAAATTAACATTTCTTTCAGAGTCCGTGTCGTATGCAGCATCTTAATCCCTTTAAAATGTCAAACTGAATCAGCTTTGGTTTGTTTGCTGCAAGCTGATGAAAGGAGAGGGAGAGAGTTTTAACTCATCTGAAGTTTCTGCCCAGATGATTACTCCAATAGGGGATGGTATTCACAAATCGAGATAACATCATTGAATGGTAGAACAAATTCGAAAGCATGAATGCCATTTTTATCTTCCCATATATGAGAGCCACCATATATATCTCTGACAGATTCAATCCTCCTCCATAATTTATTTTGTTAAGATGGAGGATACTGTTTAGTTTAGTGATACAGCACGAAAACAGGCCCTTCGGCCCCACTGAGCACGCCGACCAGTGATCCCCGCACACTGACACTATCCTACACACACTGAGGACAATTTTAGAATTTTACCAAGCCAATTAGCCTACAAGCGTGGGAGGAAACTGGAGATCCGGGAGAAAATCCATGCAGGTCACGGGGAGAACGTATAAACTCTGTACGGGCAAGCACTTGCAGTGAGGGTCGAACACGGGACCCTGGCGCTGTAAGGTAGCAACTCTACCACTGCGCCACCGTGCCTTGGTGGGGATGATAACTGTTCAGGGGAACAAGCAGTTGCAGTCTGGTCTGTGGCACCAAGACTGGCTCTGAGGCACAGCATGGAAAAGGTGAAGGTACACAAAAAGGCTGGAGAAACTCAGCGGGTGCAGCAGCATCTATGGAGCGAAGGAAATAGGCAACGTTTCGGGCCAAAACCCTTCTTCAGACTGATCGGGGGCGGGGGTGGGCGGGGACAAGAAAGGAAAAAGGAGGAGGAGCCCGAAGGCTGGGGGATGGGAGGAGACAGCAGGGGGACTGAGGAAGTGAGGAGACAGCAAGGACTAACACAATTGGGAGAATTCAATGTTCATGCCCCCAGGATGCAGACTCCCCAAACGGAATATGAGGTGCTGTTGCTCCAATTTCCGGTGCTTCTCGCTGTGGCCATGGAGGAGACCATGGAGGAGACATGGAAAAGGTGAAGACTGATGTATTCATCATGATAGGAGATTCATTAGTTAAAGGCCAGGCAGGAGATGCTGTGGCTGCACACAAGGCTCCAGGATGTCGTATTGCCTTCCTGCTGCCAAGGTACAGGATGGCTGCAGGCCATTTTTAAGGGGGAGCATGAACAGCCAAACATCAAGGTGCACATTGGTGCAAATGACATAGGTAGGAAAACGGGATGAGATGGTGCAGAGTGAATACAATGTGCAAGACAAAAGGATAAAAAGCAGGATCTTAAAGGTAGCAATCTCTGGATTACTCCCAGTGCCATGTGCTAGTGAGGGTAGGAGTAGGAAGATAAGGCAGGTGAATGTGTGACTGAGACGTTGATGGAGGGGGCAGTCAATGAGAAACAAGGAACTCCAGAACCTAGTTGACAAAAAAAGTGGGTCAGGCAGCAACTCTGCAGAACATGAAGAGGACACATTTTGGGTCAGCTGGGTGGGTTGGCAGACTTAGAAGGGTGGTAGCAGGGAATCAAAGAAGAGTCACAAGAAGGTGCAGGGTTTTCCTTTTGAAACTGACTAACCTGGAATAGATTCCCAGTGCAATATCTAAACTCTGCCGTTTGATTTGGTTTAGTTTAATTTTATTTTATTTTAGTTTTAATTTAGTTTAGTTTAGTTTAGTGATACAGCGTGAAAACAGGCGCTTGGGTCCACTGAGTCCGCGCAAACCAGCAATCACCCATCCAATTATTCTAACCTACACACTAGGATCCTTGCCTTCCTGTGCAACACACCCCCACTCAGTGAGGATAGGGGACAAATCATCCTCCCAGATAATCCTCAATACAGAGGCACCGCAAGGCTGTGTTCTCAGTCCCCTTCTTTATTCCTTGTACACCCTTGACCTTGTAGCCATGTACAAATCGAATTCATCTTTCAGTTTCGCAGACGACACCACCGTGTCGTGGTACGGATATCAAATAATGGTGAGACGGAGAGTAGGAAGGAGAGCGTGCCTTGGTGTCGAGACAACAACCTTACTCTCAATTTCAACACACAGAGGAGATAGTGATTGACTTCAGGAAGTGAAGCAGTACATGTACCCCAGTTTGCATTGATGATGCCGATGTAGCTTGGTGAAAACTTCAAATTCCTCAGAGTCAATATCACCAGCAAATTCTCCTGGAGGACTCATCAAGGCTGTGTCCTAAGCCCCCTGCTGTTTAGTCTGCTTACACACGACTGTGCTGCTAGACTCAATAACAACTTCATCAACAAGTTCGCTGATGACACAACAGTGGTGGGTCTCATCAGTGACAATGATGAGAGCGGCACTGGTCAAGAGAGCCCAGCAGCGACTGCACCCTCTCCGAAGACTACGTAAAGCAGGCCTCCCCACTACACATCTACGAACTTTTTATAGGGGGACAGTCGAGAACACATTAACCTACGGCATCACTTCTTGGTTCGGGAGCTGCAAGGCGTACGAACGGCACCAACTTGACAGGATTGTGAAGACCGCAAGCAGGATTATTGGTGCTCCACTCCCCTTCTTGCTGGACATATACAGGAAGAGATGTATCAGCAGAGCCATCTCCATCATCAAAGACCCCTACCACCCATCGCATCACATATTCTCCATCCTCCCATCTGGGAAGAGGTACAGGAGCATTAGCTGCAAAACCAGCAGGATGCTCCTCAGCTTCTTCCCGCAGGCTATAAGACTGATAAACGGACTTAGCCCCCTGCCAAAGTATCGCGCACCAACCACCAACCTGGACACACTGCAGCAGCTGTCGATCGGAATGCCTGTTGATGTTTAGTAGAGAGTAGAGTGTTTAAATTTAAATTTGTTCATGATATATGTATTTTTTATTTCTATTTATTTGTTGTTATTTATACTGCACACTGAATGGACACTGGTTGAGCAACGTTTTTTTGTTTCCTCTGGGTATGTGAGTACTCAGGAAATGACAATGAAGATATACTGATACTGATATTTTGATGCAACAACCAAGAAAGCACACCAATGTCTCTACTTCCTTAGAAGGCTGAGGAAGTTTGGCACATTCCCTACAACTCGCACCAACTTCTACAGATACACCATTGGAAGCATTTTAGCAGGATGCATCGCAGCATGGTTTGGGAACAGTTGCAACGCAGGAAATGAAGCACAAACATATTCTTTCGAATAATAATTGACTTTGCCCATATTATATGGGCTAATTTGTTTAATAATAGCTCCAATCTAACCAAAAATAAATCACTTCTACCTTGCAAGCAGAATTGGATGATATCCACAGCAATTTAGTTTAGCTTAGTTAAGAGATGCAGTGCAGAAACAGGCTCAAGTCCGTGCAGACCAGCGATTCCTGCACACTAACACCATCCTACACACACTAGGGACAATTTACATTTATATCAAGCCAATTAACCTACAAAACTGTACGTCTTTCGAGTGTGGGAGGAAACCCCCGCCAGTCACGGGGAGGATGTACAAACAACACCATAGTCAGGATTGAGCCCTGGTCTCTAGCGCTGTAAGCCAGCAACTCCACCGCCGAGCCACCGTGCCTCCCCCAAAATACTGACAAATCTTGAACAAAATAATAATGAAGCCTTGTCATTATAATTTTAAGTTGCTTTAATGTTATTGTTGGCTGGTTAGAATGCACAAGTGTCAAGATCTGTGACTGACTGGAGAATTTGTCTATGCAGATAAACACATTAATATGGGCAGGCTCGCTTTTCCCTCGATAGGCTTGTATTTTATAGTTGAGTGCTGCTTAAAACGTGTCTCCATTTGGAATAATTGATGAGAGAATTCAAAAGCCACAGTGTTCCTGCCTCAGTATTTAACAAAATGGGTGGTGTTTAGGGGCCACTAGCTAGAGCACAGAGAAGGAGGCACAGAGTCATGAGATATTCTATTAGCGGCAATCTAATAATAATAATAATAATAATAAATTTTATTTATGGGCGCCTTTCAAGAGTCTCAAGGACACCTTACAAAAATTTAGCAGGTAGAGGAAAAACATGTAAGGGGAATGAAATAAATAGTAGAGACATGACTAGTACACAAAGTAAAGACAGAATTCAATACAAAACACAATATGAGGCAATTAATGCACAGATGAAAAGGGAGGGGGACGTGGGGCTAAGAATAGGCAGAAGTGAAGAGATGGGTCTTGAGGCGGGACTGGAAGATGGTGAGGGACACGGAATTGCGGATCAGTTGGGGGAGGGAGTTCCAGAGCCTGGGAGCTGCCCTGGAGAAGGCTTTGTCCCCAAAACTGCGGAGGTTAGATTAGATTAGATTAGATTTGTTTATTGTCATTCAGACCTTTCGGTCTGAACGAAATTCTGTTTCCCTGCAATCATACATATAATTAAAAAAAATGACAAAACACATAGTCAACACAAATTTAACATCCACCACAGTGAGTTCACCAAACACCTCCTCACTGTGGTGGAAGGCAAAATCTTAAAGTCTCTGGCTCTTACCTCTTTGTTCTCCCTCTCTGCGCCGAGGCGACGGTTCGAACTCCGCGGGTGGTCGCTGCCTCGCCACAGCTCAGAGGCCGAGTCAGGTCTCCGCTGCTGCTGCCGCCGCCGCCGCCACAGCTCCAGGGCAGAGTCAGGTCTCCGCCGCTGCTGCCGCTGCTACAGCTCCGCTGCCGCCAGCTCCGCCACTAGGCCTCGGCGCAGACGGAGACGGGGGACGCGACCGAAGAAAAAGTCGCATCCCCCGAAGGAAGAGGCCAAAGCATTGTTTCTCCCACCCCACCCACACACATACACAACTTAATAAAACAAAATTAACTAAAACATGACAAGGAACAAAACGAAAGAAAAAAAACCAGACGGACTGCAGGTGGGCCGCAGCTGTTAAGCCAGCGCCGCCATCTTGGTTGGACTTGTGGATGGAGAGGAGACCGGCTGATGTGGATCTGAGGGACCGTGAAGGATGGTAGGGGGAGAGGAGGTCAGTGAGATATGGGGAGGCCAGATGGTGGAGATCTTTGTAGGTGAGGATCAGGATATTGTAGGTGATCCGGTGGGAGATGGGAAGCCAGTGAAGTTGTTTGAGGACTGGAGTGATGTGATGCCAGGATTTGGTGTGGGTGATGAGTCGGGCGGCTGCGTTCTGGACCAGTTGGAGTCGGTTGATGTAGGTGGAGCTGATGCCAAGGAGAAGTGAGGCAGTAGTCCAGTCGGGACTACTCCATTTCTAGTTGAAATGTGGTTCCCAGTGCCAACACTGAAGTCTGGGGTTCGATCCTGGGATCATGAGAGGAATAGATCAGGTGGATGCACCGAGTCTCCTGCCTAGAAAAGGGGCCTTGCGAACCAGAGGACTGTGACGCTGGAGAGGGCCCCAAAGAGGATTATGAGAATGATCCCAGAAATGGTTGGATTAACATATCTTGCACGTATGAAGGCACTGGTGGTGGCACCTCATTGAAGCTTAGCAAATTGTGAAAGGCTTGGATAGAGTGAATGTGGAGATGATGCTTCCCATAGTGGGAGAGTCTCAGACCACAGGCCCTAGCCACAGAATAATTAGAAAGGAGATGAGGAGGAATTTCTCTATTCAGAGGGTGGTGAATCTGTGGAATTCATTGCCACATACAGATATGGAGGTCACGTCAATGGATATTTTTATGGTGGAGATTGAGAGATTCTGGATTAGTAAAGGTGTCAAGGGTTATGAGGAGAAGACATGAGAATGGGGTTGAGAGGCAAAGATGGACCTGCAATGATTGAATGGCAGGTGAGGGAACGTCACCTACCTGTATGTAGGTGAGGGAACAAGTTGCAGGAAAAATTAATCGGAGAATGAGATTGCTCTGTGAGCCAGCATAGAATTGATGGTCCTAAGAGCCACATTCAATGTAAGGAAATACAGAAATATGGTTACATTCTTAAATGTATAGACTATTCACCTGTTCTGAGCAGAGGGAGAAAACGACATTACCGTGATTTAACTGACAAGAAATAAGAACACAAGATCCTTGTAATGAATCATTAATAGAAATGGTTTAAGTGAAAAAGCAGCTTTGAAGGTATTGTAGTGTAGGTCTACAGATTGTTTTGTTCCTGAGTTTTCTAAACAGATTAGCTTGCATAAGAGTGCGTAAATTTACATTAAAAATTAAATAACCATCAGCATTTCCTGTTAGGAAGCACAAGATGAACAAATACTGAAGAAGACGTCTACATCATGGTGATCCTGGAACTCGTTGAGGTGGAGGCGGAGGGTCTAATGAAGGGTCTTAATCTGAAACGTCACCTATCTATGTTCTCCAGAGATGCTGCCTGACCCACTGAGTTACTACAATAGTTTGTGTCCTTGTGAGTATTACCTGTATGTTAGAAACATAGAAACATAGAAAATAGGTGCATGAGTAGGCCATTCGGCCCTTCGAGCCTGCACAGCCATTCAATATTTTCATGGCTGATCATTCAACTCAGTATCCTGTACCTGCCTTCTCTCCATACCCCCTGATCCCATTAGCCACAAGGGCCACATCTAACTCCCTCTTAAATATAGCCAATGAACTGGTCTCAACTACCTTCAGTGGCAGAGAATTCCAGAGATTCACCACTCTCTGTGTGAAAAAGGTTTTCCTCATCTCGGTCCTAAAAGATTTCCCCCTTATCCTTAAACTGTGACCCCTTGTTCTGGACTTCCCCAACATCGGGAACAATCTTCCTGCATCTAGCCTGTCCAACCCCTTAAGACTTAGCTACTGGTCAAGCTCTATAAAAGATAGGCTAGGCAATAATAGTTATGCTCATCATGTCAAGAACATTTTAATATTCTTCATTGGCATAACAGCAGTGGGGAGACATAAAGAACTTATTTGAAAACTCGAGAGTCTGAAAGAGCTGTGAGAAGCAGATTCATTCGAAAATTAACATTAAAAGGAAAATGTTCAGAGTAATAGGAAAAGATGACAGAGGTCGGACCAATTGAACGTACATTCAGTGAGACAATACACAAATTAATCATTCACCCTGGTTTAGAAAATGAATCATGTCAAGGTGCATTTTGTGAGCTGGGCAATTCATGTTTGTTAAAATAGTGTCTAACAATCAGCAGTTTTGCTAAGTCCTTTGTATCTCTGATTTTAAGAGGCATTTAAAGGGCTTTGTCGTAATGTAGAGAACGTGGTAATGTAGAGAATAGAGGAATATGAATCACATGCAAACACCGGAGACTAGTTTAACTCAGCACCATGTCTGACATGGACAATGTGGGCTGAAGGGCCTGTTCCTGTGCAGTACTGTTCTATGTTCTATGATGTGATGGCACACAATGTGTGGAACACCAGGTGTACTGTACTTTTGTGATGTTGGCCCTCACGTGCATTAAAGACAGATAGCAACATGCAAGCATTTATGGTGTGCGATACCCACTTTATCATTACTTGGCCTCCACAGCCATCTGTGGCAATGAATTCCATGGTGGTGGATCTGTGCAATTCATTGCCTCAGGCAGCTGAAGAAGCCAAGTCATTGGGTATTTGTAAAGTGGTGATTGATAGGACCTTGATTAGTAAGTGTGTCAAAGGTTACAGTAAGATGGTAGGAGCATGGGGATGGGAGGGGATCAGCCATAATCGGATGGTGGAGTAGACTCCTGAGAAGGAGTTCCTTCCCAGAGGCCATTCGGACTGTAAATCTCACCAGGGTCTAACTTTACTGAACGTTTTTCCTTCCAATATTTAATATGTAAAAGAATATGTGTGTGTTTATGATTGTGTTTATAGTTTGTTTGGTTGTTTGTTTGTTTGTCTTTTTGCACAAAGTCCGCGAGCATTGCCACTTTTCATTTCACTGCACATCTCGTATGTGTATGTGACGAATAAACTTGACTTGACTCAATGGGCCATATGGCCTAATTCTACTCGTATGTCTTATGCTCTTATGACTTGAAGAGGCTTTGCTTGCGCTGATTCCCATCCAGGCAATTAGACTCTGAACAATGCATAACTTTACAAAGCTTGTCCACTCCATCAGGTCGACTCCATTCACACACATGCCCGGCAGCTTATCAAAGGACCACAGTTGCAAAGGCATTCATTCCAATTTGGATGAATGGATGCAGTACACCAGAATATCCACTATAGTATTTCAAGAGTGTTTTAATTTCCCAAATAGAATAATGAAACTCTTACTTGCTGCAAAACAACAGAACATGTAATCATAGTACACTGTAAACAATATAACTTGGGCATTAATTCTGCTGAATTATATCTCTTGTTTCCCTTTCCCTTGACTCTCAGTCGGAAGAAGGGCCTCAACCTGAAATGTCACATGTTCCGTGTCACCAGAGATGCTGTCTGACCCACTGAGGTGCTCCAGCTATTTGTGTCTAACTTAGGATACCTGACATCCCATGACATGGGGTACATCAGGTTGAATCATAGCCCCTTATTGAAGGCCAAAGTGACAGCAATAGTCTATTTGGCCCCTTGAGCTTGTCCCAACACTTAGCTGGATCATGTTGATCAGTTTTAGTTCAGTTTAGTTTACAGTTTTAGTTTAGTTTTATTGTCACATGTGCCGAGGTAAAGTAAAAAGTTTTTGCTGCATGCTAACCAGTCAGCAGAAAGACAAAACATGATTACAATGGAAACATTCACAGTGAATAGATACACGATAAGGGGACATCAAAGTTTTCAAAAGTCATTTATTGTCACATACCAATTAAGGTACAGTGATATGTGAATTACCATACAGCCATACAAATAAAAAGCAACAAGACACACACATACAGAAAAGTTGACATAAACATCCACCACAGTGGATTACCCACATTCCTCACTGTGATGGAAGGCAAAAAAGTCCAACCTTCTTCCTCTTTATTTCTCCCGCGCTCGGGGCAGTCGAACCATCCGTCGGGGAGATCAAAGCTCCCACAGCTTGGAGTTCCCGATGTCAGTCTCTGACCAGCGACCACGGGCTCCGTGATGTTAAGTCTGCAAGCACCCATGTTGGAGCTCCGAGGTCGATCCCTGGCATAGGGATCGCGGGCTGCGTAATGTTAAATTCCCGTAGGTACTCGCGGTGGAGCTCTCAAAAGTCGGTCTCCAGCACAGGCCGCCAGCTCCAAGATGTTAGGCAGCAGTGCAGACGGAGATACTATGCGGGGAAAAATTTGCATCTCCGACGAGGTAAGAGATTAGAAAAATCTCTCACCCCCCACATAAACAAGCTAAAGAACACTAAAAACATCCATTTAACACATACTATTAAACACAAAGAAGGAAAGGTCAGACAGAAAGTTGGTGAGGCAGTCATTGTTGGTGCCAATATCATATTTAAAATAGGAAACGGGATTTAAAAGTGTGGAGCGATTGTAATATATGTATTTGTAAATCTGCTTCTTTGGCTAGCATGCAAATCATCTCCTGGGTCGGGGGCCAATAGCTAAGTAGGAGCCCTTGTGTGGGTAAACAGCTGAACATAAAATTCAAATGAGCCACAGTCCTCTCAAGCATAGCATTTACTTTCATCAGCATCACTGTGCAGCAAACAAAACTGATTCTGTTTGACATTTTACACCGATTAGAAAGCTGAATGTTTACCAAAGCAATTGACCCGCTGTGAATGCTCTTCCACTAGAACAAGCCAAATCTAGCAGAAAATAAAAATTAGTTGTTCAATTAATTTTCTTTGTTGAAGCCGCTGTCATTAAAGGTGGAGTTATAATTACACAATAATTAATTACTCCACTGCCCAAACCATGGGTCTTAAGATTCTTAGAATTTATCAGAGAAGGGAAACATGCATGTTCTCAGTTAAATTAATTTTATGGGTTAGAAATTCAAATCGTGCTCGCTTCGGCAGCACATATACTAAAATTGGAACGATACAGAGAAGATTAGCATGGCCCCTGCGCAAGGATGACACGCAAATTCGTGAAGCGTTCCATATTTAAAAAAAGAAAAAAAAAAAAGAAATTCAAATCTTCATTGACAGGATGGTTGGAGAGAGTAAAAAATGACAAATTCCTGGGTGTGCAATAATTCTGAAGATCTGTCGTGGACCCAGCATATTGAAGCAATCATAAAGAAAAGACATCAATGCCTCTACTTTGTTAGACAATTGAGGAGATTTGGTATATCACTAAATACTTTCTTGATTTTCTACAGGGGTAGAGTAGAGAGCATATTGACTGGTTTGGCATTACGACTTGGTTAGGCAACTCGAACGCTCAGGAATGCAGAAGATTGCAAAAAAATTGGTGAACACTGCCCAGTTCGTCATGGGTGCTGATGCTGATCTCCACCATAGATGGGATCTACAGGAGTCACTGCCTCAAAAAGGCAGCCAGCATTGTTAGAGACCCACTCCACCCTGAGCACGCTTTGATTTCACTCCTGCCTTCAGAAGAAGGTACAGGAGTCTGGTAACTGTAACGTCCAGGTTCAGGAGCATCTTCCTACCAACAATTATCAGGCTATTAAACACGAAGCCTCCAACTAAGTGCTGAACTATATAGACTTTAGGGGAGTTGTTTTTATAGTTTTTGTCTTTGCACTGTTATTTTTTTATTGTTCTGAACTTTTTGTTGTTTATTATAATGTTTACAGAGTACAATGTTTACATATCAGTTGTGCTGCTGAAAGTATTGTTCTGTTTTGGGACATATGTTTTGGGGCAGAGAACAGGGGATGCCTCTGTATGTTACTTTCATTGACCCCACAAGGACATTCAACCTCGTCAGCAGAGATGGCCTATTTAAGGCTCTGCCAACGGTCAGCTGCTCACCAAAACTGCAGAGCATGATAGAATCCTTCCACATCAACACAAAGGGGACAGTGCAGTTCAATGGCAGCTTCTCAGAGCCCTTCGACATCCGCAGTGACGTCAAACAAGGCTGCGTCCTCATTCCCACACTCTTTGGGATTTTCTTCGCCCTGCTCCTGAAACATGCCTTTGGCACAGCAACAGAGGGGATCTGCCTGCGTACTAGGTCAGATGACAGGCTCTTCAACCTCACTCGCCTCAGAGCAAAGACAAAAGTTCGTGAAGCTCTCATCAGAGACATGTTGTTTGCCGATGACGCAGCAGTTGTGTCCCACACCCAGCAGGAACTACAGTCACTGATGGACCACTTCTATCGGGCTTGCAAGGACTTCGGGCTGACCATCAGCCTGAAGAAGACAAATGTCTTGGGGCAGGATACAGAGGCACCGCCTGTCATCTCCATCGACGACTACGAACCTGATGCCGTCCATCAGTTCACGTACCTCGGCTCCACCATCACCGCCAACCTCTCCTTGGACACAGAGATTGATAAGAGGATCGGGAAAGTAGCTACAACTCGCGCTCGCCTCACAACTCGAGTGTGGACCAACCCTAAGCTGACAGCGAAGACAAAGATAGCAGTCTACAATGCCTGTGACATCAGCACGCTGCTGTACGGCAGTGAGACATGGACTACATATGCCAGGCTGGAGAGAAGTCTCAACACTTTCCACCTGAGAAGCATCCGTCATATCCAGGGCATATCCTGGCAAGACAGAGTGTCCAACGCTGAGATCCTGTCTCGCACTGGCCTTCCCAGTATGTACACTCTACTCAGGCAGCGCAGACTGCAGTGGCTGGGCTATATGCACCTCATGGAGGATGGCCGTATTCCAAAAGACATCCACTATGAAGAGCTGACATCTGGGAGGAGAACCATTGGCCGCCCCCAGCTACGTTACAAGATGTCTGCAAGAGAGATATGAAGGCGCTCAACATCGAGCCTGGAGTCCTGGGTGTGGAGTCCTGGGAGAGCCTTGTAGCTGACCGCACGAGGTGAGAGTTATCCGGATTCAACATCTCAAAACGGGGGAAGAAAAACTGTTGAACGCAGTGGCAGACAAGCAGGCACGTAGAAAGGAGCGCGGCAACTTCAACAAACGGGTGGAACTGAGAAGTGGGAAAGGTGTAGCAACACTTATAGGGGTGTATTATAGACCGCCACATGGGGATCGAGAAATGGAAGATCAAATATGTAAGGAGATAGCAGATATTAGTAGTAAGCACACAGCAGTGATTGTGGGAGATTTCAACTTTCCACACATAGACTGGGAAACACATTCTGTAAATGGGCTGGATGGTTTGGAGTTTGTAAAATGTGTGCAGGATAGTTTTTTGCAGCAATACATAGAGGTACCTACTAGAGAAGGGCAGTGCTGGACCTCTTGTTAGGAAATGAGACGGGACAGGTGGCGGAGGTATGCGTTGGGGAGCACTTCGGGTCCAGTGATCACAATACCATTAGTTTCAATATAATTATGGAGAGGATCAGAACTGGACCTAGGGTTGAGATTTTTGATTGGAGAAAGGCTAACTTTGATGAGATGCAAAATGATTTAAAAGGAGTGAACTGGGACTTTTTTTTTATGGGAAGGATGTAGAAGAGAAATGGAGGACATTTAAAGGGGACATTTTAAGAGTACAGAATCTTTATGTTCCTGTTCGGTTGAAAGGAAACAGTAAAAATTGGAAAGAGCCCTGGTTTTCAAGGGAAATTTGACATTTGTTCAGAAAAAGAGGGAAATCTACAATAATTATAGGCAGCATGAAGTAAATGAGGTGCTTGAGCAGTATAAGGAATGTACCGTGAGTTATCCGGGGGAAAGAACATGTAGATAAGAACGTTTTGAGAACCGCCATTCTGTAAAATAAGCTGTTTGATAAATTATGTTCCTGATAATTAAGGACCCAAGTTTTTGAGGTGATAATGGAATGGCACCAATAAGAATTCGAAAGGGTTTAAAGAAAATATTTATTGGATAAGGGAGTGGATACATGATGAATGAATCTTCAAAATCGAGGAATAAGATGTTAACAGAAGATAAATGGATGTGTTTTGTTGTCAGTTCTTGAATGAATGACAGCTTGAATAGTTGTCTTCAGAATTATGTGCGTCATAGGCTGCAGTATGGAACAAAGGAACACCCAAGGCTGTTTGGTGAAGAAACTGTATACAATGAGGATTGTCGGAGACATCAGTAGTGACATGCCTGGGAACAATCGTTACTGAAGAAGAAGACTGCATTTGAAACGTAGAGAAGACAGCAACCAAGACTGGCCAACTTCATTTTTAGCAGGCAGTATTTATTAGATTCGCTTTGTACGAGCCATCAATTGATATTCAGCAAAAATAGTGTCAACTGTTGGATATGCCAACAGCATGGTGCACCTTCAAAATGTTCAGTCTTCCAAAGGCAGAGGTGGCTTTTGCTATCTATCCTGTGGTTGACTTTGTCATCATTGTTGACCGATCTAGAGAGTGTGTTGCCAAGGTGCGTGGACTTGTTGACCACGGAAAGTCACTGACCATTGGCAAAGTTCCTTGGTTCGGTGCATGAGGTTGTCAGTGTCAGTTTGTGCATTATTTCTATATGTGCCAATTGTGAAACCAAGGTTGCCCTCTAGGTCCCTGGATATCAGTTAATATATAACATTAAGAAAAAGACAAAATGCTGGAAATACTCAGCAGGTCAGGCAGCGTAACGTCATATAAGGTGGGGACAGGCCCTCCAATCCAAATTTCCCATGCTGCCCAACATGGCCCATCTGCACTAGTCCCACCTGCCTTCATTATTGCCCTCATCCCTCCAAACCTATCCTATCCTCGTTTCCCTTTCCCCTGACTCTCAGTCCGAAGAAGGGTCTCGACCCGAAGCGTCGCCCATTCCATTTTCTCCAGAGGTACTGCCTGAGTTACCCCAGCTATTTGTGTTTATCTTCTAACCTGTACATCTGTCGGAATAGAAGCACAGACTGAGTTCTGCCAAAGGGTCGTCAACTTGAAACGTTAATTCTATTTCTTTTGTTTCTTTTGCTGCTGTGTGCTTTTAACATTTTATATCTTTCAGTCACGTTTCCAGTGACTGCAGATTTTATTTTGGATTTTCACCCCACTCTTCAAACTCGGAATTGCCATGGTTATTGCAATTACCTCTCAACGAGAAGTTTGATAATCAGGTGGTTCATTTAAGCCGCTTGATTAAAAGTTATTAGCATCACTTATTCATAAGTGCAACTTATTAAGCCAACAAAAATACTTCCCTTACCAAAGAAATCATAAATATTTAAAAACTCTCTCTTAACATCTTACAATATTAGTCTCTGAACAGCAGCTATAAATGGCCTGGAACTTTTTGGAAATCTGAGCCGTGGCTATAATATAAAATATTGAACAGTTTTTGAAACAACCCTGAAGTGATGGCACTAATAACTGGGAAAAGTGTTATTAGTTTTCACTCTAAAAATACTCGAGACAGGTTAGAAAAAAATTAATTTAAGATTTACAGCATAGAAATGCTGCCAATCCTGCTGAGTTACTCCAGCATTTTGTCTCTACCTTTGATTTAAACAAGCATCTGCAATTATTTCTTCCACACGGCTGATCTCTGCTTCCTAATCACATTCTCCTGCCTTCTCCCCATAACCCTTGACACCCGTTCTACTGCACACGCAACAAATATTGTATACAGTTTTAAATCATCATTCTTTAATATTAGTATATTTATGTACGTTTAAAAACTCCCGATAAAAATGCCTTGGTAACCCCAGCAGTCACAGAATATTTTATAATGTTCAATTATTGTTTGTTATTACATCTACTGAGGTACATTGAAGGTCTCTTTTTGCAGTAAATTATCTCAGTAAATGATTTAATTGGCTATATTTAATAGGGAGTTAGATGTGGCCCTTGTGGCTTAAGGGATCAGGGGGTATGGAGAGAAGGCAGGTATGGGATACTGAGTTGGATGATCAGCCATGATCATATTGAATGGTGGTGCAGGCTCGAAGGGCCAAATGGCCTACTCCTGCACCTATTTTCTATGTTTCTAATCCTTATCCGTTCCTCAGATGGATTTTGTTCAGTTTAGAGATACAGCATGGAAACAAGCCCTTCGACCCACAGAGTCTGTGCTGACCAATGATCCCCGCGCACTAACACGTTACCCTACAAACCTGTACGTCTTTGGAATGTAGGAAGAAACTAGAGCACCGGTAGAAAATCCATGCAGGTCACATGAAGAACGTAAAACCTCCATACAGACAGCAGCCATAGTCAGGGTCAAACCTGGGACTGTGAGGCAGCAACTCTACCACTGTGCCACCGTGCCACCCCAAACAGCAAGACGTTTTGGCATTGGGGGTTCAGTATTGATGTGGATAGAGAACTGGCTGGCAAACAGGAAGCAAAGACTAGGAGTAAACGGGTCCTTTTCACAATGGCAGGCAGTGACTAGTGGGGTACCGCAAAGCTCAGTACTGGGACCCCAGCTATTTACAATATATATTAATGATCTGGATGAGGGAATTGAAGGCAATATCTCCAAGTTTGCGGATGACACTAAGCTGGGGGGCAGTGTTAGGTGTGAGGAGGATGCTAGTAGACTGCAAGGTGACTTGGATAGGCTGGGTGAGTGGGCAAATGTTTGGCAGATGCAGTATAATGTGGATAAATGTGAGGTTATCCATTTTGGTGGCAAAAACGGGAAAGCAGATTATTATCTAAATGGTGGCCGATTGGGAAAGGGGGAGATGCAGCGAGACCTGGGTGTCATGGTACACCAGTCATTGAAGGTAGGCATGCAGGTGCAGCAGGCAGTAAAGAAAGCGAATGGTATGTTGGCTTTCATAGCAAGAGGATTTGAGTATAGGAGCAGGGAGGTTCTACTGCAGTTGTACAGGGTCTTGGTGAGACCACACCTGGAGTATTGCGTGCAGTTTTGGTCTCCAAATCTGAGGAAGGACATTATTGCCATAGAGGGAGTGCAGAGAAGATTCACCAGACTGATTCCTGGGATGTCAGGTCTGTCTTATGAAGAAAGACTGGATAGACTTGGTTTATACTCTCTAGAATTTAGGAGATTGAGAGGGGATCTTATAGAAACTTACAAAATTCTTAAGGGGTTGGACAGGCTAGATGCAGGAATATTGTTCCCGATGTTGGGGAAGTCCAGGACAAGGGGTCACAGCTTAAGGATAAGGGGGAAATCCTTTAAAACCGAGATGAGGAGAACTTTTTTCACACAGAGAGTGGTGAATCTCTGGAACTCTCTGCCACAGAGGGTAGTTGAGGCCAGTTCATTGGCTATATTTAAGAGGGAGTTAGATGTGGCCCTTGTGGCCAAGGGGATCAGAGGGTATGGAGAGAAGGCAGGTACGGGATACTGAGTTGGATGATCAGCCATGATCATATTAAATGGCAGTGCAGGCTCGAAGGGCCGAATGGCCTACTCCTGCACCTAATTTCTATGTTTCTATGTTTTTTTGAAGAATGCATTACTTATTTAATTTTATGTCACAGCACAGAATGCTCATCTGCCCATTCTGTCCTTCGCCCAGTGTTTGGTTGTGCATGTGTATGGAAGACAAAGAATAGAAGGAACGGAAGTTGCACAGTGGAGGGCAACTGATTTATCATTGAGCTTGCACAGTCAAAGTAGTCTTCCCAGATACCCTGTCATATGATTTGTATGGAATTACTGGAGTTCATCATCTGCCAGAATTATGAAACAGTAGTTATTACATTAGTCCAGGGAACGGGAGGGCAGGGTGGTGCAGCTGTACAGTTGTTGCCTTAAAGCACCAGAGACCCGGGTTCGATCCTGACTATGGGTGTTGTCTGTATGGAGTTTGCACGTTCTCCCCATGACCCGTGTGGGTTTTCTCCGGGTGCTCTGGTTTCATAAAAACATAGAAACTTAGAAAATAGGTGCAGGAGTAGGGCCATTCGGCCATTTGAGCATGCACCGCCATTCAATATGATCATGGCTGATCATCCAACTCAGTATCCTGTTCCTGCCTTCTCTCCATACCCCCTGATTCCTTTAGCCACAAGGGCCACATCTAACTCCCTCTTGAATATAGCCAATGAACTGGCCTCAACTACTTTCTGTGGCAGAGAATTCCACTGATTCACCATAAAAAAAAATGTTCTCATATCGGTCCTAAAAGCCTTCCCCCTTTTCCATAAACTGTGACCCCTTGTTCTGGACTTCACCAACATCAGGAACAATCTTCTTGCATCTAGCCTGTCCATCCCCTTAAGAATTTTGTAAGTTTCTATAAGAGCCCCCCTCAATCTTCTAAATTCTAGCGAGTAAAAGCTGTCTATCCAGTCTTTCTTCATATGAAAGTCCTGCTATCCCAGGAATCGGTCTGGTGAACCTTTTCTGTACTCCCTCTATGGCAAGAATGTCTTTCCTCAGATTAGGAGACCAAAATTGTATACGCAATACTCCAGGTGTGGTCTCATCAAGACCCTGTACAACTGCAGTAGAACCTCCTTGCTCCTATACTCAAATCCTTTTGCTACGAATGCCAACATACCATTCGCTTTCTTCACTGCCTGCTGCACCTGCATGCCCACTTTCAATGAATGGTGTACCATGACACCCAGGTCTCATTGCATCTCCCCTTTTCCTAATCGGCCACCATTCAGATAATAGTCTACTTTTCTGTTCTTGCCACCAAAGTGGATAATCTCACATTTATCCACATTATACTGCATCTGCCATGCATTTGCCCACTCACCCAGCCTATCCAACTCACCTTGCAGCCTCGTAGCATCCTCCTCACAGCTACCACTTCCCCCTAGCTTTGTGACCGTTTACGCCTAATCTTTGCTTCCTGTCTGCCAGCCAGTTCTCTATCCACATCAATACCAAACCCCCAATACCGTGTGCTTTCAATTTGCATACTGTCTTAAGTGGAATCTTGTCGAAAGACTTCAGAAAGTCCAGATATAACACATCCACTGGTTCTCCCTTATCCACTCTACTAGTTACATGCTCGGAAAATTCTATAAGATTCGTCAAAAATGATTTACCTTTCATAAATCAATGCTGACTTTGTCCATTGATTTCATCACTTTCCAAATGTGCTGCTATTCCATCTTTAATAACTGACTCTAGCATGTTCCCCACTACCGATGTTAGACTAACTGGTCTGCAATTCCCCGTTTTCCCTCTCCCTCCCTTTTTAAAAAGTATGGTTACATTAGCTTCCCTCCAATCCTCAGGAACTATTCCAGAATCTAAAGAGTTTTGAAAAATTATCACTAATGCATCCACTATTTCTGGGGCTACTTCCTTAAGCACTCTGGGATGCAGCCTATCTGGCCATGGGGATTTATCGGCCTTTAATCCATTCAATTTACCTAACACCACTTCCCGACTAACCTGGATTTCTCTCAGTTCCTCCATCTCATTTGACCCTCGGCCTCCTGCTATTTCCGGCAGAGTATCTATGTCTTCCTTTGTGAAACAAAGTAGTTATTCAATTGGTCTGCCATGTCCTTGTTCCCCATGATCAATTCACATGTTTTTGACAGCAAGGGACCTACATTTGTTTTAACTAATCTTTTTCTCTTCACATATCTATAAAAGCTTTTGCAGTCAGTGTTTATGTTTCCTGCCAGTTTTCTTTCATAATCTGTTTTCCCTTTCTAAATTAAGCCCTTTGTCCTCCTCTGCTGGACTCTGAATTTTTCCCAGTCCTCTGGTAGGCTGCTTTTTCTGGCTAATTTGTATGCTTCATCTTTTGTTTTGATACTATCCCTGATTTCCCTTGTTATCCACGTATGCACTACCTTCCCTGATTTATTATTTTGCCAAACTGGGATGAACAATTGTTGTAGTTCATCCATGCGGTCTTTAAAGACCTTCCATTGCATATCCACCATCAACCCTTTAAGAATCAATTGCCAGTCTATCTTGGACAGTTCATGTCTCATACCCTCAAAGTTACCTTTCTTTAAGTTCAGAACCCTTGTTTCTGAATTAACTATGTTACTCTCCATCCTAATGAAGATCTCAACCACATTATTGTCACTCTTGCCCAAGGGGCCACGCACAACAAGATTGCTAACTAACCCTTCCTCATTACTCAATACCCAGTCTAGAATAGCCTGCTCTCTCGTTGATTCCTCTACATGTTGGTTTAGAAAACCATCCCGCATACATTCCAAGAAATCCTCTTCCTCAGCACCCCTGCCGATTTGATTCACCCAATCGATATGTAAATTGAAGTCACCCATTATAACTGTTTTACCTTTGTTGCACTCATTTCTAATTTCCTGTTTGATGCCATCCCCAACTCCGCTACTACTGTTAGGTGGCCTGTACACAACTCCCACTAGCGTTTTCTGCCCCGTAGTGTTCCTCGTACAATCCAAAGCTGTATGTTATTGTAGGTTAATTGGCTTTTGTAAAATTGTAAATTGTTCCCAGTGTGTAGATTAGAGTGCAAGGAGAGCACTGGTCGGTGCGGACTCGGTGTGCTGAAGGGCCCGTTTCTGTTCTGTATGGCTAAATAAACTAAAGTAAACTAAACTAAACCAAGTTAAACTCTAACCTTCCAATCCCTAAAATCATACTGAACCTTCTGTTGAACATTGTGATGCCCAATCAGTTTTAATCACTAAAATGAATTGATTTTCTATCTCATCTTCATGGTCAAGCAACATCTACTGGCCATGACATTGTTTTTAATGATCATTTAAAACAATGACAGAAATAGTCCCTGGTCTCACTTGACCCTTACTTCTAACATAAAATATATCCCATTAATTTAGATCCCATAAATTAGCTTTCCAACAGCTAGTTCAATCATTGGATGTACAGACGGATACAAAGTGCTGGAGTAAGTCAACGGGCCAGGCAACATCTCTGGAGAATATGTTTAGATGATGTTTCAGGTCAGACACCTTCTTCAGACAAAGCTTACACAAAGGGACACAATGTACTGGAGTAACTCTGTGGGTCAAGCAGCATCACCGAAGAACCCCTGACACCCATACTAATCAAGAATCTATCTATCTCTGCCAAAATTATTAATTGACTTGGCCTCTACAGTCTTCTGTGGCTATTATCTCAATGGGGTTAGGTTAGGTAAGGGGGAGGTGCAGTGAGACCTGGGCGTCCTTGTACACTGTTCACAGAAAGTTGGCTTACAGGTACAGCAGGCAGTGAAGAAAGCTAATGGAATGTTGGCCTTCATAACAAGAGGATTTCAGTGCCGGAGCAAAGAGGTTCTTCTGCAGTTGTATAAGGCTCTGGTGAGACCACATCTGGAGTATTGTGTACAGTTTTGGTCTCCTAATTTGAGGAAGGACATCCTTGTGATTGAGGCAGTGCAGCGTAGGTTCACGAGAATGATCCCTGGGATTGCGGGACTGTCATATGAGGAAAGATTGAAAAGACTAGGCTTGTATTCACTGGAGTTTAGAAGGATGAGGGGGGGGAACTTATAGAAACATATACAATTATAAACAAGCTAGATGCAGGAAAAATGTTCCCAATGTTGGGCGAGTCCAGAACCAGGGGCCAGTCTTAGAATAAAGGGGAGGTCATTTAAGACTGAGGTGAGAAAAAACTTTTTCATCCAGAGAGTTATGAATTTATGGAATTCCCTGCCACAGAGGGCAGTGGAGGCCAAGTCACTGGATGGATTTAAGAGAGAGTTAGATAGAGCTCTAGGGGGCTAGTGGAGTCAAGGGATATGGGGAGAAGGCAGGCACGGGTTATTGATAGGGGACGATCAGCCATGATCACAATGAATGGCAGTGTTGGCTCGAAGGGCCGAATGGCCTCTTCCTGCACCTATTATCTATGTTTCTATGTTTCTATGCAAAGGAATTCCACAGATTCACAACCCTCTGACAAAATAAATTCCTCCTCATCTCCTTCCTAAAGGAACATCTTTTTATTCTGAGGCTACAACCTCTGGTCCTAGACTCTGCCACTAGAGGAAACATCCTCACCACATCCACTCGATCCAAGCCTTCTCCAGAGATTCTGCCTGACCCACAGAGTTATCCAAGCACTTTGTGTCCATTTGTTTAACCAGTGACTGCAGTTCTTTGGTTTCCTTACTCATTTGTGGCCTTTCTATAGAAAAAGACTGCTGCAATCTACATAATGTTTTGCAAAAAAAAAACATAACCCATTATATTTAAATCTCCATCCCATGCTTACATTTCTTCTTCTGCCTTCCCACATCTTCTTGCTGTGTAAGGCTCTGAGCACTTAACTCCCCCAATAAAATGTATGAGCTATTTCATGAAACTCCATAACTTTAAATCGAGGTAGAATTTAGTGGTATTTTGTCAGTAAGTGAGGTGGAGGTGGAGAACAGTTTATAATTCAGTTTAATTGCACTACAAACCAAGTCAGTTAAATTTGATAGTACTTTGCAACGATGTTACAATTCAGTTTAATTGGATGGAGAAATTACCCGAGCATTGGCATTCTGGTTGGCTCTGTGCATTGTCGCCATATACTGCCTAAGTGAGACCACACCTGGAGTATTGCGTACAGTTTTGGTCTCCAAATCTGAGGAAGGACATTATTGCCATAGAGGGAGTGAAGAGACGGTTCACCAGACTGATTCCTGGGATGTCAGGACTGTCTTATGAAGAAAGACTCGATAGGCTTGGTTTATACTATCTAGAATTTAGGAGATTGAGAGGGGATCTTATAGAAACTTACAAAATTCTTAAGGGGTTGGACAGGCTAGATACAGGAAGATTGTTCCCGATGTTAGGGAAGTCCAGGACAAGGGGTCACAGCTTAAGGATAAGGGGGAAATCCTTTAAAACCGAGATGAAAATAACTTTTTTCACACAGAGAGTGGTGAATCTCTGGAACTCTCTGCCACAGAGGGTAGTTGAGGCCAGTTCATTGGCTATATTTAAGAGTTAGATGTGGCCCTTGTGGCTAAGGGGATCAGGGGGTATGGGGAGAAGGCAGGTACGGGATACTGAGTTGGATGATCAGCCATGATCATATTGAATGGCGGTGCAGGCTCAAAGGGCCGAATGGCCTACTCCTGCACCTAATTCCTATGTTTCTATGTTTCTAAAACAGGACAAATGTATCCAGAAAGATAACGTGAGTACAGGAAAGCTGCAAATAGTTATGTGCATAAAATTAGTATCACTCAGTCATTCACAACAAGGCTTTCATCAAAGTTAATTGGCACAAGAATCATCTCCGTTCCAGCTAACTAGCTAGGAATTAATTGCCACAGAAGGGTGTGGAGGCCAAGTCAATGGATATTTTTAAGGCCAAGATAGATAGATTCTTGATTAGTACTGGTGTCAGGGGGTTATGGGGAGAAGGCTGGAGAATGGGGTTAAGAGGGGAAGCTAGATCAGTCATGATTGAATGGTGGAGTAGAATTGATGGGCCGAATAGCCCATCTGCTATTACTTTTGAACTTTATCATTGTCACTAAGTAGCCTAAACAAAAATGAGTAGGAAGGAACTGCAGATGCTGGTTTAAAGCAAAGATAGACACAAACAGATGGAGTAACTCAACGGGTCAGGCATCATCTCTGGAGAAAATTAATAGGTGGCATTTCGATTTGAGACCCTTTTCAGACCCAAATCATCACCCATTCCTTTTGTCCAGAAATGCTGCCTGACCCACTGAGTTCCTCCAGTTTTGTGTGTCTATCTTCAATACAAAAATGACTTTTTTTCAAATCAAATCAACCTTTATTGTCATCTTGCAAAGCAACAGTTGCACAGTACAAAATGAGAAGACGTTTCCCAGGGAATACCGGAGCATCGCACATGAAACTTAAAACATTTCACACATAATAACAATAAAAAACAATCCAGTCCCTGATGAAACAGTATAAATAGTTAAAAGCAGGTAAAACAGCAACATTAAAATACCTTGCCTGTATGTAATGGTTTTTTTTACCACATCAGGATGTTTTGATTATGGCACAAAATATCTATCTGACATTTATGAAAAAGGGGAAATAAGATTTCCTTCAGAATTCAGAATTGAGTCTTTTCAATTGAAAATGTTTTTTTTTTCTTCTAATGCTTTGCAATGTGCTTCAGAAGTCATTTATGATTTTGCTAAATAATTGCTGTCTGGATTGCCTATTAATTCCAATTTCTGCTATCTCTGTCTTCTGGCTCCAGAATTCTGCACACAAACCAGCAGACCTCAGTCTAAAAGCACCTTGGCACCTCTGTACATAGACATCATTGCTCAAGGGAAACAATCCAAGGTTGGCTCTTACAGTTTATGGTTCAGTCCACTCTGGCACAAAGCTATTTTCTCAAGTGCAAATCAAGGAACATGATATCTGAAGTAACGCATCAAAAATTGAGCACCGGTTAGAAATTTGTAAATTGTGTGTGTTAAACACTCATCTTGGGTTCTATTGGGTGTGTTCTTGATCTCACGGCTTGACAAAATGTAGCCCTTACATGTTTTTTATCTGTAATTTCTCTGTAACACTATAACTTAGTATCACTATGTTCTGCACTCCGAACATCTTTTCTCTTTACACTACCTTGATTGTACACAGAAATGGTTTCATTTGACTGGGTAACACCCAAGAGAAAGTGCTTCATTGTACCTTGGTACTCATGATAATAATAATAATAAATCAATACCATCACCAATGGTGCAGGAAGGAACTGCAGATGCTGGCTTACACCAAAGATAGATGGAAAATGCTGGAGTAAGTCAGCAGGACAGGCAGCATCTCAGACAGCCAAGAATGGGTGACATTTCGGGTCAAGACTCTTCTTCAGGCTCGACACCAACACCAATTAATGTTCCCATTGAAGTTACTACTTGTCAAACATTCTCTTTTTAGACGTTTCCAAAAATATGAAGTGTGCCTTTTCATACAGAGAGTGGTGAATCTGTGGAACTCTCTGCCACAGAAGATAGTTGAGGCCACAGTTCATTGGCTATATTTAAGAGGGAGTTAGATGTAGCTCTTGTGGCGAAAGGGATCAGGGGGTATGGAGAGAAGGCAGGTACGGGATACCGAGTTGGATGATCAGCCATGATCATATTGAATGGCGGTGCAGGCTCGAAGGGCCGAATGGCCTACTCCTGCACCTATTTTCTATATTTCTATGTTTCTACCTGGTGCCGGTGGTATTTTTGAGGTTATAATTTAAATGGTATTGACAAGAGCCTGCCACTTGCATTTATAAACTGCATCGTGGACACAATATTGGAAGGCAGAAAATTTAGTAATAAAGCGCTTTGTACTCAAACTTTAAACATTGGCTTCTATCTTTGGTAGCAAAAGAGATGCGTCAATGTTGTGGGTTGGGACCCTGCATCAGGACTGGGCTTGGAGGGGAGGAAAGATGTTGGGGAATCCAGAGGTGTGGAGAAGGAGCGAGCACTTGAGTTGGTAGATAATAGGTGGAACCAGACTGAGAGGTGGGGTGGAGTTAATGATGGGGCAGATAGAATAAGGCAGGAGAAAGAGAGATGGGATGGAAGTGGTGGACATCAGGATAAAGAACCTGGGAGGATGGATGAGAGTGGAAAAGGAACATGGTCATTGTCCGTTGCCCGAAATTTGGAAAATTGAATGTCAATCTCATTGGGTTGTAAACTACCGAAGTGGAACGAGGAGTTAGGGAACTCACCATAAATAGTACAGAGGATATGAGAATCTAATAGGTTTTTCATGTAGATTCACTAGACTGTGAAGACATGTGGCCAGGTTGCAAATATTTGGGTTTTGAGTGATTATCTGTCAAATTGTTGACATTGAAAGAAAATAACACATATTAAGGTAAATATATCCTCCATTAAAATGTAATCTTTAAAACAGAGCTGGGCCAAACAAGAATGTTGACAGGCCATATTAATTTTGCACAGAGAGTAATACAATTTGGAATTGTTTATTTCAAAAAGCTCTGTTCAGGACCAGGATTAATTAACTTATGATACTAACCACATTCCTCGGTATTCTCCATAAACTGGAGAACATGCAGGTTAATGGATTGAAGTGTTGATTGGCCATGGTCTACTGCGATGCCCCAATGTTCGTGACTTGCTGAATTCCCTCCCCCTCCACCACTCTCTGGTGTCCCATCGTATATAGTGTACCACTAGGCTTCTGCCCATCTCTCCTGTTTATCCAAACCGTCTCAAATGAAGGAGGTGGTTCATTTGGAAATTAAGTTCAAAGCAAGTCGAGTTTGCAGAGGATCAGACCGGAAGCTCCATCCACCAACATGGGCTAGAGGCTCTCTTTAGACTGAAGATGTTAGAAATACAACGCAGAGACAGCACAAACCAGTGTTCACCCCGTACACTAGTACCATCCTGCACATTATGGATAAATTATAATTTTACTGAAGCCGATTAACTGACAAACCTGTACATCCTTCGAGTGTGGGAGGAAACCGGAGCACAAGCAGAAAACCCACAGGGTCACAGGGAGATCGGACAAGCTCCTTACAGACAGCACCCGCAGTCAAGTTCACACGCAGGTCTCTGATGCTGTAAGGCAGCATCCCTACCGCTGCACCACTATGTTGCCAGTCTCAGAAGAGATTAATCAAAATGTTGAGTTGCCTCCAATATTAGCCTTGTGTTTTTGAAGAGATTTTTTTTTGAAATGCAAACCCGCCTATAGATAATGTTTAAGCATTAATAGACAATAGATAATAGATAATAAGTGCAGGGGTAGGCCATTCGGCCCTTCAAGCCAGCACCGCCATTCAATGTGATCATGGCTGATCATCCCCAATCAGTACCCGGTTCCTGCCTTATCCCCATATCCCCTGACTCCGCTGTCATAAAAGCCCTATCTAGCTCTCTCTTGAAAATATCCAGAGTACCGGCCTCCAAGGCAGAGAATTCCACAGACTCACAACTCTCTGTGTGAAAATGTTTTTCCTCGTCTCCGTTCTAAATGGCTTACCCCTTATTCTTAAACTGATCCCTGGTTCTGGACTCCCCCAACATCGGGAACATGTTTCCTGCCTCTAGTGTGTCCAAGCCCTTAATAATCTTATATGTTTCAATAAGATCCCCTCTCGTCCTTCTAAATTCCCGAGTATACAAGCCCAGCCACTCCATATGACAGTCCCACCATCCTGGGAATTAACCATGTGGACCTACACTGCACTCCCTCAATAGAAAGAATGTCCTTCCTCAAATTAGGGGACCAAAACTGCACACAATACTCCAGGTGTGGTCTCACTAGGTCTCTGTAGGCCCCACAAGACACTCCCTTAACAAGATGCTCACCGCCACCAAATCTTGCTTATATTGGCTGATAAATTGCCCAATTTGCCACTTAACCAATTAATCAATTTTGCAAATTGGAATTACTCAGCCAATCATCAAACTCACTCCTGCTGCTCCCGAACTTGAAGGAACGTGTTCTTAGCTGGTCACGCCCGGTTTTTAACTAACCGCTCCTGAGAGGGAACAGCAATCATCAAACTCACTCCTGCCACTCCCAAACTTGAAGGAATCCCTAAAAATAATTAATTTAGACCAAAATGTATAGCTGTATAGGGAAACTGTTGAATGATTGTTTAACTTGCAGTGCTTTAAAACCTGATTATTCATGGATGGTAGACCAGCCACATTATAAAAGCTTATTGCTGGTAATAAACCCATTTTCAGCTGTATTAATAAAAAACTGCCGGTTTACCCACTCTTAAATATGTCAAAGTATATTTTAATGGAAGAAACCTGTATAATTGCAGTTTTAAATCCGACCATATTGCATTGATCCACTGTTAGAATTTATGTTGCGGTATTGCAAGTTATTTGGAGTCAAAGCCAAGCCATTTCAGAAAGCCAGCTGCTAACTGTGCTGAAATGGCTGATGGCATTCATAGTGGGAATGCACTGACAAACTCAAAGCAGAATCTGTGTGCCCATACTGCGCTACAGTGGATTTCATGATGGCTAGGTAGAGGATTTGCCGACGATCAGGATACATAGAGTTGGCATACATGTTTCTTTTTATGGCTGGCAAAATGCAGCCAGTGCCACAGGGAGAAATGCGGGGGCTCAACTTTATCCAATTTAAATGAATGACTTGGAAGAAGGCACCAAGGGCCTGGTTGCCAAATGAACTGACGACACGAAGAAAGGTAGGAAGTTAAGTTATGAGGAGGACATAAGGCAAAGCGATATCATTAGATTAATCAGGGTGGTGAACCTATGGAATTCTTTGCCACAGAAAGCTGTGGAGGCCAAGTCAGTGGGTGGATTGATAGATTCTTGATTAGTACAGGTGTCAGAGGTTATGGGCAGAAGGCAGGAGAATGGGGTTCAGAGGGAGAGACATGATTGAATGGCGGAGTAGACTTGATGAGCCTAATGGCCTAATTCTTCTCCTATTCCTTATGACCTTATGATTAAGTGAGTGGGCAAATCTGGAAAATGGAGTACAAAATGCGAAAAATAAATATTATTTGGACGGTGAGAAATTACAGGGCTAGAGGGGTGGACTGGTGTAGAGTTGCTGCCTTACAGTGCCAGAGACCCGGGTTCGATCCTGACTACAGGTGCTGTCTCTATGCAGTTTGTACATTCTCTCCGTGACCGTATGGATTTTCTGTGGGCGCTCCAGTTTCTCCCACACTCCGAAGACGTACAGGTTTGTAGGATAATTGGCTTCCGTAAAAATTATAAATTGTCCCTAGTGTGTAAGATAGTGTTAGTGTACAGGGTGATTGTTGGATGGCGTGGCCTCAGTGGGCAGAAGGGCCTGTTTCTGCTCTGTATCTCTGAACTAAACTAAACCAAAGATGCATTTGGGTACACGATTTGCAAAAAGCTCGCATGAAAGTAATTAGGAAAGCTTACAGAATGTTGTCAGTTTTGTTCAAGAAGGTACTGCAGATGCAGGAAAATCGAAGGTAGACAAAAGTGCTGGAGATACTCAGCGGGTGCGGCAGCATCTATGGAGGAAATAGGTAACGTTTCGGGCCGAAACCCTTCTTCAGACTGAAGAAGGGTTTCGGCCCGAAACGTTGGCTATTTCCTCCATTGATGCTGCCGCACCCCCAGAATGTTGTCAGTACTGCTTGGAAAATGGAAAATTAAAATAAGAAAGTTGTACCATTCTCACATCGGGCCTTGATGAATTAGGGAAGAATATTAATGATTTGGAATTAGTTCAGAGAAAGTTTACCGGACTATTACCAGATAGTCTTATGAGCAAAGGTTGGTTAGTTTAGGTTTGTAACAGATGAAATTTAGAGGACTGAGTGGATATTTGACTAAAATTATAAACAAAGATTCTGAGGGGTCTTGACTGGGTGGATGATGCTGTGGTTGTTTCCACATCTGGGAGCAATATCCTGAACCAGAAGTCACTGTAAAAAAGTAAGGGGTAACCCATTTGAGATAGTGATGAGGCTTTTAAGTTTAGTTTGGTTTAGTTTAGTGACACGGCGTGGAAACAGGCCCTTCAGCCTTCCGAGTCCATGCATGACCATCGATCACCGCACACTTGCACTATCCTACGCACACTGAAGCCAATTCACCTGCAATCCTGTATGTCTTTGTAGTGCGGGAAGAAACTGAAGATCTCGGAGAAAACCCACGCAGGTCACAGGGAGAACGTACAAACTCCGTACAGACAAGCACCCGTAGTTGGGATCGAACCCGGGTCAACTGGCGCTGTAAGACAACAACTCTACCGCTGCGCCACCATGCCACCCTGAGGGTTCTGTGACTTTTGACCTTTTCCCCCAAAGTGGAAGCAGATTCTTGAATGTTATGGCAGTGGTTCATAGATACTTGAGAAGCAAAGTTACTGATGGGAATAAGGTTACAATCAAAAGAGACACAATTTTATCAAATGGAATCAGTATTTTGCTCCTCTATGTATGCTTGTAAGGGAGATGATTTTTTAATGGAGTACTGATACTATAGTTACCCATTTAAAAAACATTGGTGAGTGCCTGGAATGTGCTGCCAGGGGTGTTGGTGGAGGGGTTAATATTGACCAAATTAAAGGCACCATAACATGGAGGATCCCTGTATTTGTCAAAATTGCTAAACCTTTGTTAGTGGAAATTTACAGGCTGTGGATGGTGCCGACCAGTCTGGGCATCAGATTGATATGTAAGGATGAAAGATCCTGATGTTTTCCTCATTTCCCCTTAATTGATAAAATGTATAAAAACTCTGCAAACAAACTTTAATGCATTGATGTGATTGGATTACTGCAAACTAATTGTAAATATTGTAAATTCTGATGCAAGACAGTTACCCTGATTGGTTAAAAGTGTTTAGCCCTGGCAGGGTTGTTTGAATTCCATGGTAAATGTTGCATTATTCAAGTTAAGTTAGCTTCTTCCAGAAACTGCCCCCTAGCTTTCATTGCAAAAGGATTTGAGTATAGGAGCAGGGGGGTTCTACTGCAGTTGTACAGGGTCTTGGTGAGACCGCACCTGGAGTATTGCGTACAGTTTTGGTCTCCAAATCTGAGGAAGGACATTATTGCCATAGAGGGAGTGCAGAGAAGGTTCACCAGACTGATTCCTGGGATGTCAGGACTGTCTTATGAAGAAAGACTGGATAGACTTGGTTTATACTCTCTAGAATTTAGGAGACTGAGAGGGGATCTTATAGAAACTTACAAAATTCTTAAGGGGTTGGACAGGCTAGATGCAGGAAGATTGTTTCCGATGTTGGGGAAGTCCAGGACAAGGGGTCACAGCTTAAGGATAAGGGGGAAATCCTTTAAAACCGAGATGAGAAGAACGTTTTTCACACAGAGAGTGGTGAATCTCTGGAACTCTCTGCCACAGAGGGTAGTTGAGGCCAGTTCATTGGCTATATTTAAGAGGGAGTTAGATGTGGCCCTTCTGGCTAAGGGGATCAGAGGGTATGGAGAGAAGACAGGAACGGGATACTGAGTTGCATGATCAGCCATGATCATATTGAATGGCGGTGCAGGCTCGAAGGGCCGAATGGCCTACTCCTGCACCTAATTTCTATGTTTCTATGTTTCTAATGTATGGGATATTCTGTTATTGGTTTGGGGAACTGTCAATAATGTGCTGATGTAATTAATATGTTTGATTGGATTGTAAGGGGACCACCCCTACGTAGTTCGGCCCCTCAATTTTCTTGGACCTATAAAAGGCAGCCCCCACGAGGTCCTTTGTCGATATTCTGGAAGAGCGCTTGGGACTGCGTGACCTTTTGGAGTGTTTCTGGTTGCACGAGGCTGAAGGGTTTGGCCAGGAAGATACAAGGATTAAACCTGCAGTGGTTTAGGTATCGTATAGGGGAATTTGTTGTGCAATCCAGAAATTAGTTGTTCCAGTGCTTGACTCAGTAGTTTTTGACTGAACCCGACTGGGGGGTAAGCTTGAGAAGAACATATTTACAGAGGCAGATACAAGAGGCTATTAGATGCATACATGGATCTGCATGAGATGAAGGAACATGGAAAATGTGCAGGCTGTGGAGATTAGTTTAACTTGGTCTCATGCTCCTGTGCTGTAATATTCAATGTTCTTTGTGACATTCCGAAGTTACAAGGGGTCACAGCTTAAGGATAAAGGGGAAATCCTTTAAAACCGAGATGAGAAGAACTTTTTTCACACAGAGTGGTGAATCTCTGGAACTCTCTGCCACAGAGGGTAGTTGAGGCCAGTTCATTGGCTATATTTAAGAGGGAGTTAGATGTGTCCCTTGTGGCTAAGGGGATCAGAGGGTATGGAGAGAAGGCAGGTACGGGATACTGAGTTGGATGATCAGCCATGATCATATTGAATGGCGGTGCAGGCTCGAAGGGCAGAATGGCCTACTCCTGCAACTAATTTCTATGTTTCTATGTTTCTATGTTGCAGCTTGGAGCAGATCCCAAAGTCGCAAAGTCGTGTGAAATTGTACATGGCAATGAAATAATACATAGGAACGTGGTTTGAGGTGGTGTATTTCCCTCATTTAGTCAACTCCCCATTCTGTTTGTATGGTTACACAAAATTCCAAAGACCAGAAGTAGATTTCCCAGTCGGGAATGGAAACAACAACAGGCAACAGAAGTGTCCCGATGGACTGATCATTCTCACTGCCCATTGAGTGCCATGTTACACAGCCACATGAACAGGCATCCAAAAATCTATCCTGCCTGCATGTGGTCTTTGTTATCAGTTCAGTCCAGTTCAGTTCAGTTAATAGATGATACATGATAAGGGAAGAACATTTAGTGCAAGGGAAAGCCAGCAAAACCCCAGACAAGGATAGTCTGAGAATAGGGTGATTTCACTAAAGGCATTATTGATGGCGGACTGCGGGGGTGATGCGCCGTTGTGTATGGCTGCTCTTCCTGCAGTCCGTCGTCCTTTCTCCCTTTTTTATTTTTATTTTTAGTCCTGTTCGTGAAAATTGTTCATTGGAAGTCTTCTTTTTGTTATGTGGGGTGGGGGGGGGGGGGGGGGGGGGGGGGGGGGGGGGGGGGGAAGGGGGAAACTGTTTTAATCCCAGTCCTACCTGGTCGGAGATGCGGTTTTCTTCTGAACCGCTTCTTCGTCCTCTCTGTGCGGCCTACCATCGAGCTGGAGCAGCGCTGGAGCGACGATTTCCTGCCGGGACTACAGCTTCGCCGGCGGTGCAGATGCTGGGACATCAACACCAACACGGAGCGGGCGATGCCTTACCGGGTCGCCTTCGGGTAAGCTCCGGGGCACTGGGAACGCCGACTGCAACATCACTGAGCTGCGGCTGCAGAGCGTCCAGCCGCGGGCGGGCGGCACTGGATTTCAACACCGCGGGGCCTGGTGTCCGAGTTCGCCAGTGTCAGAGGTCCGGCCAGCGCGGCCTGAGAACTTTGGACATTGCAGTCTTCAGGGAGGAAGCGGCCGCTTCAATCCAGCTTCGCGGCAGAGGGCCTGAGAATATCGAGTTGGCTGAGGAGGCCACATATAGACCCCGACCTCGGGTGGACTATGAGGGGGAGAACTGGATATTTTTAGTGCCTTCCCTCACAGTGAATTCTGCTGTGGGGGGACGTTTCATGTTGATTTCTATAGTGTACTGTTCTGTGTCTTTTTTTCTTTTTCTCTTTTTTGTTTTGTATGGATTTATTGACATTTGATCTGTTCAATTAATTTAATCAATCTCTGTAAAGCACTTTGGTTCAAATACTGGTTTTGTTGAAAAGTGCTATATAAATAAACATTATTTATTATTATTATTATTATTATTATTATTGACTTACTTTTGATGAAATTCAGTGAGCAAACGCGATAATTCCCGATATTTTGGACCTTTAAATCTCCACGGCAAATGTCCGCTGTTCACTTCTGCTGGATTGGCACCTTCAGCTCCCTCTTTAATAGTGAGATTGAACGAGTACTTACCAGTGCGAAGTTTGATCTGTATTTTATGAGGAGTTACGATGAGGGATTACGTGAAGAACCCACCCAGCGCGCAGGCGCGGCATACTTCCAAGCAGCGGTGTGGAATCACAGGTAGACACAATATTGAAGTAAAGATAGTAAAGATTAATGAGACATCAGCCCGAGTTTGATCTATACAATGAGGGTGGGAGCGGAGGGCACGTAATCCCTCATCGTAACTCCTCATAAAATACAGATCAAACTTCGCACTGGTAAGTACTCGTTCAATCTCACTATTTTACTTCGGAGTCACGTGAGTGACTACGTGAAGACTTCAAAGGTCTGTGATTTCAAACCGTGTAACAGTTATATCACTCACTGCCGAAAGATCATCGAGGGAGGAAGTGGTATCTAAAGACCAACGAATTTGTTAGTTTTTTGAAACAAAAATGTTTATTTGACAATAACAAAAATAGCTCCCCTGGGCTTTAAATTATAATTTTGCGGATTCTAAAATTTTCGCCGCAAAGACGTCCTTCTCCATCAGCGGTTTGTGGTAGAATTTTTGGAATGTCGATTCCCTTGACCATCCCGCTGTACTAAGGATGTGGTCTATAGGAACCTGCATCCGTATTGCCGCTGACGTGGACGCTGCCCTGGTTGAATGGGATTTAAAAACATTCGTGTTAATCCCCGCGGTATTTAGGACCTGTTTCAACCATCTAGATATTGTCTGGCTGGTAACCCGTCCAAAAGGCTTTCTATGGCTGACCCATAAGGCTTTCTCACTCCCTCTAAGTGTTTGGGTTGTGTCTATGTAATCATGAAGGTGGGTCACAACACATAGCCTGGGTTCTGGAGGGTAAGCCCGGAAGATTAACGGAGAGTTGGATATACCTGGCTTGCTCTGTTTAACCAACCCCGGCATGGTAAAAGTAATGGAATCTGGGGTGGTCACCATGTTGTCCAGTCTTAGTTGATGCAGCGACTGAACCCTCTGAGCAGAGACGAGCGCCATGAGCATGAGGGTCTTGATAGTGGACTGCTCCAGGCTCAAGGATCCCACCGGAGGCCAACCTCGAAGGTGTTGCAAAACTACACTAACATCCCACACATGGGTGTATCTAGGTGTAGGGGGTTTGGTATTATAAATCCCTTTAAGGAGTTTGATAACCAGGGGGTGGGATCCAATATTATGATGTCCTGAGGGCATAAGGTATGCGGACAGGGTGCTTCGAGCTGCGTTGATGGCACTGTAGCTCATCTTTAGGTCATGGTGCAGGTGGCCCAGGAACTCCAGCACGTCCGTGATCGAAGCTGTCTTGTAAGATGTCCCTGCATTCAGGCAGTACTGTTCCCATTTCCTGATGTAGGTCAAGTACTGTTTCTTGGTAGAAACTCGCAGGGATGCCGACATGGTGGTGATTGTTCGTTCTGATAACCCCAATCCCTGGTAAGGTCTGTTCAGAATCTGGAAACCAGGAGGTTCAATTTTTGGTGGCATGGATGGCTTATGTCAGTTACCGGGTGAGTCAATAATTGTGGGTGGCTGTGAAAAACCATAGGTGACTCTACCACCATGTCGTGGAAAATTGGGAACCATGGTTGGGTAGGCCAGTCGGGTACGACCAGAATACCTGAAGCTGAGTCAGCTTGTATTTTCTGGAGTACCCGACTGATGAGGCAGAAGGGAGGGAAAGCATAGAAAAAGAAATTTCCCCAGTCCAGCGTGAAGGCATCTACCGCTGCTGCCTCTGGGTCTGGTTCCCAAGCCACATACATGGGTAGTTGGTGATTTAGTCTAGATGCGAACAAATCTATATCTGGCGTACCGTATTGCTTGACAATTATAGCAAATATTTTTGGGTCTAACATCCATTCGATGTTGTCATTGAATTTTCGTGACCTGGTGTCCGCCACTGAGTTTAGCTTGCCTGGTAAGTAGGCAGCTGATAGCCAAATATGTCTCTCGACGCACCATTGCCAGATTATAGTAGTCAATTTGTCGCATAATACTGATTTTATGCCACCCATGTGCTGGATGTAAGACACCGCCGTTGTGTTATCAATCATAACCCTGACATGCACATGCCTCATATCGGATGCATATGCTTTTAGCCCATAAAATGCGGCGAGCATCTCCAAGTAGTTTATGCCAAGTGATTGAAGTAGCGATGCCTCTATGTTAGTCCATCTGCCACCTGTGCTGGCTATAGAGTTAGTAGCTCCCCAGCCTAAAGCACTGGCATCCGTAGCGATGGTTATGTTAGGATTGGTGACGGCGATAGGACTGTAACTGTGCCAAATATTATGCACCCACCACTGAAGTTCTGATTTTGCTTCAGCGGGTAAATCCATTTTACGGTCATAATGGCCCCTACTCAGACGTAGTGCATGTGTCCTTGCTCTTTGCAAATTTTGATAATGCAAGGGCCCATATTGAGCAGCTGGGAATGCTGCTACTATGCTACCAATGACTCTGGCTACATGCCGTATCCTTGGTTGCGGTTTTGCGATGAAACTGTTACAGGCTTCTGTAAGTGTAACTTTTTTATCTCTAGGCAGAGTGACAGTCATGCGGATAGTGTCAATAGTGAAGCCTAGGTAATCCATGTTAGTAGTTGGCTCCAATATTGATTTATCTGGGTGTAGAATAAATCCCAATGTTTCAAGGAGTTGTTTAGTGGCTAAAACTCCTGCGACAGCTAGTTCCCTTGTTCTCCCTAATATGAGAACATTGTCCAGATAGGCCACGACTAAATGATTTTGTTCTCTCAATTTTTTCATGGCAACTTTAAGGATTTTGGTAAATAATCTGGGAGCTGTCGTTAAACCATTGGGTAATGCTCTATACTGCCATAGTTGCCCCATCCAGATAAATTTCAGATATTTGTAATGATCCTTGTGAATGGGTACTAAATAGTAAGCATCCTTGATATCTATGCTTGCCATGAAGTATCCCTTGGAGATCAGTAGTCTGGCAGTGACAAACGTCTCCATTTTGAAATGTTGATACTCAACAGACTGATTAAGTGATGTCAAATCAATGATAATACGACATCCACCATGTTTTTTAGTTTTGAGAAAGATATTGGATACAAATTCCAACGGCTCGTGTCTGGTCCTTTCTGTGATGCCTTTGGCCACGAGCCTGTCTAGTTCAGCTTGTCCTTCTACCTTCTCTAAATCTGAGGGAAGGAATACCCTTTGGGGCATATGCTGAACTGGCGGTTCTATGCCTGATTTGAATTCAATTTTGTATCCACTGATACTGTTGAGTATAAACTCGTTGTTAGTAAGGGAGCACCAAACATGTTTGAAGAACCTCAAACGCTCTCCTGTTAATACAACACCCTTTGTCTGTGTATGTCGACAGGAACCAGACCCACCTACCTCCATGTTTATTTCTGGGAGCGTTTCCGATGGGTTTGGCCCGAGGGTGTCCTTGTTGGTGCTGCGGTGGGGCTGCGTATCTTCCCACGGCTCCGCCCTGGGCCCCGCTCTAAAAAAGAGCTCTGGGGGTAGTGGGAGGCGGTCACCAGGCTTTCACCAGCTCGGTACCTACTGGTGGATGCCGAGGCGTGCTGCCAACTGGGTGTCTTCACCCTGCTCGGTCCTGGCGCTGCCCTCATAAGGCCTACAGGTTTGGCCGCCTCTTCCAATTCCTTGAGCTTTTTAGCCAAGTCTGCTCCGAATAGCAGCGCCTCCCTTTCTGGCGCCGGAGCTTTGCAGAGGCCCGCGTATTTGGGGTTGAGGGCAGGCCTGATGTTTTCACGCCGTAGGTTATTAAGTTCGTACTGCGTGTTGCACATTAACGCCAGCACATCCTGCTGGGGTGTAGAGAGCTCTGCATCTCCGACGGACCGATCAAAGGCGGTAATGGCTGCAGTGTGGAGCTTCAGGATTCGTTGCATTTTGACCTCCTGAGTCCTGATCTGCTGCCCCAGCTGGTTCCATATTTGGCCGTTTACGGTCTTCACCCGCAGCGCCTCGCAGTTTTGCGGCGCTGTATAGGTGTCAAGGGCCGCCTGTACGACCTTCTCCTGCAAGGGCTTGTTGTCCTGGTATTTTGGTTGGCGGCGCGACTCACCAGTTGCAGTTGCAGCGGCCCCTGCAGCCTGTCTCTGTCTTTTTTTATTTTTTGTCTAGTTAAATGTAGTGTTGGTGTTTTTTTAATACTAGTTTTAAATGTGTATATGTGGGGGGCGGGGAGGGGGAAACCGTTTAAAATCTCTTCCCTGTTTGGGAGACCCGACCTTTTCCCTGTCGGTCTCCGTTGTCGTTGGGGCCTAGCACCGTGGAGCGGCCTCCAACCTGAATGACCCGGGGGCTCGGGAGACTGCAGAGCTGCGGACTACTCACCATCGTAGGGCTGGCCGGCCTCGGAGCGTGGGGAGCGGTGGTGACTCGCTGCTGCGACTCGACTCCTGGGGCTCGGAGGCTCCAGCAACGCAGCTGCAGGTCCGGTGAACTGGGACATCGGGAGCTCGCGGGTCCGGGGGGAGAGAGAGACCGCTTCCCGGAGCTCCCGCAACGCGACTTCTCCAGCCCGTGTCGCGGGGTTGGAACGACCCGGAGCGGGGACGTACATCGCCCGGCGCGGCTTCATGGCCGTGGGACATTCCAGCGCCTGCCGGGGGCTCCAACTTTGTGACATTTAGACCGGGAGCGGGGCCGTAAATCGCCCGGCACGGCCTAAAATGGCCGTGGGACTTATCATCGCCCGCCTGGGGCTTGGATATCGGGAGAGACATGGAGAACAGGGGAGAGAAAAGACTTTGCCTTCCATCATGGATGGATGTTTGTGTGAATTAAATTGTGTGTATGTCTAGGAAATTGTCTTTGTTTGTATGGCTGTGGAAACAGAATTTCGTTTGAGCCTCACTGGGGCTCAAATGACAATAAATTGTATTGTATTGTATTGGAGAGGCTGATGATACTGGCTGCCATCCTTGGTGGTAGTATCATCCCGGCCGTCGGGGGCACCGCGTACCGACTGACAACACCCAGTAGCTCTTCTTCCTCCAGCTCGCCCGGCATACTTGTGCTGTCGTCCGCCTGCCCTTGTGATAGGCCAGCCCAGTCCTGGCCTCCCTTGCTGCCCTCGAACAGAGAGGGAACAGAAGGGTGTGGCGATGGTCTGGAGGAGGCCAAAGCCCGTCCTCCTTGGAGATGCCTAGCCCGCATCTCCTCGTCGAGCATCTGCTCAAGCAGCTGCCTCATGCAGCTGATGCGGCTGTCTCCCCGTTTCGCCGGTGGAGAGCGTTCCCTTTCCTCCGATGATTTGGAGATCACCGGCCGGTCTGATTTGCGTGTTGCTTTCCTCCCTGTGCGGGGCGTCGTAATCGGCGGCACAGGGAGCGGCTCGGCTTCGGGTGTGCGGGAGCGTCGAAACAGCTCCTCCGCCGCTGGTGGCTGCCGCCCAGATATTGACCCCTCCTCGGGTGGAGTTGGGCAGGCAGTCCTCCTTGCTGGTCGCTTTCGGGAAGCCATTCTATTTCCTCCGTTTAGCGACTCTGTAAACACAAAAGACACTTACCTGGAGTCTGGTCTTTATGCTGCCGCTGGAGAGCCTGGCTCCAGCTGCTGCCGCTGTTGCGCTGCTGACGTAATGCCGCGCCTGCGCGCTGGGTGGGTTCTTCACGTAGTCACTCACGTGACTCCGAAGTAAAATTTACCTTTGTTCCTATCTTTTTTTTCAACTGTAAATCTAGGTAGCTGTGCCTCACGGTCACCCCGACTGGCACAGTAAATTGCAGATCAAAACCTGGCCGTTTTCTATGTTTTTAACGGGTGGGAAAGTGCGTGTTTTCCCATCCACTAACATGTACCGGAACTCTAGTATGTCCTCCACTTGAGATTTTTGGCCACGTGGGTGCGGATCTACGCTCCAGTGACCTTTAGTGAAATCACCCTATAGAGGTAAGATAGTACCACTGCTCTCTCGATGTGGTAGGATGGTTCAGTTGCCTGATAACAGCTGGGAAGAAACTGTCCCTGAATCTGGAGGTGTGCGTTTTCACACTTCTGTACATTTTGCCCGACGGGAGAGGGGAGAAGGGGAAGTGGCATATCCTAGTACCAATCCAAAAACCTCAAATGCCACATTCGTGTCTGCCTCCATCATCGCTACCTGGCAGCGCATTCCAGGTACCCACGACCCTCTGTGAAAAAATCCATCCCTCCATTCCCTTTAAGTACTTTTCCCCTCTCACCTCAAAACTGTATTTGCTTGCTTGCTCTGAGGGTTACCTGGGACAGGCATAATCCATGAAATCCTGTAAAACTTAAACATTTTCTCCCAGAAATTTAACATTGGATCAAAATATGTGTGACTCACCTTTTGCACCAGTGAGCAGGTATTTAGCTTTCTCTTGGCAGGGGAGGAGGTCATTCGGCCCATTGATGCCATGCCAATTGTCATAATGACCCCGTCAATGATATTGACCCCCCAATGCCTCAATGCCATTATCATATCTGCTTCCACCATTACCCCTGACATTGTATTTCAGATACCCACGACCCTCTGTGTAAAAATCTTGCTCCTCCATTTCCTTTAAAACTTTGCCCCTCTCACCTTAAAACTGTATTTATCTGTCTTCGACATTTCTACCTTAGGAGAAAGGTTTGGATTGTCTATCTGTCTATGCCCTATCAATGCCCAACATTATTTTAAAGACTTTATTAGATCTCCCCTCAGCTTCTGGTGCTCCAGAGAAAGCAATCCAAGTTTTTCCCAACCTCTTCTTGCAGCTAATGTCTTCTAATCGAGGTAGCATGCTGGTAAACCTCTTCTGCATCGGAGTAGCTCAGTGGCGCATTGGTAGAGTTGCTGCCTACTCGCGCCAGAGACCCAGGCTCCGTCCTGACTGCAGCTGCTCTGTGTGTGTGGACTTTGTACATTCTCCCTGTGACTGCGTGGACTTTCTCCGGGTGCTCTGGGTTCCCTCTAAACTCAAAAGACATACAGGTTTGTAGGTAAATTGGCTTCTGTAAATTGCCCCTAGTACTTAGGATGCGAAAGTGGGTTAACTAGTGTGTGGATGATCAATGGTCGGCATGGGCCAAAGGGCTTGTCCTCATGCTGTGTCACAAAACTAAATTAAACATGCTCTCCAAAGCCTTCACATCTTTCTGTTAATGGGATAACCAAAACTGCGCACACTTAAGGAAATGGGAATGGAGAATGAAATGTCCTGGATGAGAATAGCAGGCTGTTGTAGAGAGTTAATTCAGGCAATATCATTAGCTTCTGGTCACGAACTTGTTGGATAAATATTTAACATGATTGTAGAGAAAGAAAACAGTATCATAGGCTGTACTTGAATGTAAAACCAGAAGTGATAGCAGCAGTATCCAAGTTAACATAATGTCTATTGTGTATTTTGTATCATATTTTGGCTATGCCTAATAGATTAATCATCCTTAAGTAAAAGGTAAAAAAAGACTTAAAGAATACAGTCCAATTTCAGTGAAGTTATCTTTTTCAGACAATTGAAAATATCAAATAATAAACAACCGATTTGCAAATACACATCATGAAACAATTGGAATATTTTTAGTCAATGCTTCATCCTCAAACAATCTAAACACATGCCCATGGCAATATCGGAAAACATTTGTATTTCAAAATTAGCTGCGATTCAGAAAAGAATTGTTATTATTTCAGAAATGTAGACTTCTGTCTGTGCAAAATTCAATCGAATGTAAGAATTCCATTAAAGATCAAAGTCTCAAAATGTAAGTCAAGCTAGACTTCCATAATATATGCGCATCTCTGTGATAAAACAATCCTAGTGAACATGGCAAAGACAGTTAAGGGTTGTAAGGTTGTGGGAAAGGAATCTTATTGAACTGGAATGCCAGGAACAATGAAGATAGTGGATATTGTGAACAGTGGAACTGACCGAGTGTATTGTTTCAATGATGACTGTTCAAAGCATTGCAAGAACAGTCTTAACAATTAATGAGGATTCATTGCTCGGCCACTGAGAATTTGTATTCATTTCACAAAATACAGGCTGTTATTATTCCAGATTTAATAAAATACAGTGATATGTGGAGAGAAAACATTTCACGACGAGTCCCTGATCACCACAGCAGTCTTGATGAAATGTCAGAAGCTGAAACCGTTTACAAGTATTATCATGATGAAGGCAGACACATAAAGATGTAGTAACTCAGCAGATCAGGCAGCATCTCTGTAGAAAACGAATAGGTGACGTTTTGGGTTGAGACCCTTCTTCAAACTGAGAGTCAGGGGAAAGGGAAACAAGAGATATAGATGGGCGATTTCCAAAGAATGAAAAACAGTACATGCCAAAAGTAAGGATGATCAAGATAAGATGGAGCCCACAATGGTCCATTGTTGGCTGCGGGCTAGGTGATAACGAGTTAAACAGACAGTGAAACTCAACAGGACAACAGCGAAACTAGTACGATGACTAGGGTGGGGGAGAGATGAAGAATGAGAGGATGCAAGAAGTTAGAGTAATCAATATCCATACTGCTGGGTTGCAGCCTGCCCAATAATATTATTAACTTTGCCATGAAAAGCTTCCGACATTCCATCTTCCCACAACCTTCCTGGAATGAACTGGTCTCTGCTGTAAATTGTAGCGGCAGTGTTTCTGGCAGAGACCCCGCTCCATCCTGGGATCTGAGTCAGTCACTAGATTTGTGCTGAAAGATAGACACATAAAAGATGGAGTAACTCAGTGGGACAGTCAGCATATCTGGAGAGAAGGAATGGGTGACTTTCTTCTTCAGACTGAAGAAGGGTCTCCAGCTGAAACGTCATCCATTCCTTTTCTCCAGATATGTTGGCTGTCCCGCTGAGTTACTCCAGCTTTTTTTGCGTCGATCTTCGGTTTAAGCAAGCATCTGCAGTTCCTTCCTACACTAGCTTTGTGCTGCTCAGCAGCACAAGTGTGGTGATAAAATCTCAGCAGGAGAAAGGTTACAGTATCTGCTGACACAAACGCTGACACATGCAGCTCCCAGTGTGGGACCCGCTATACTGGCGAGTAAGCGGTGGGGACATCAGCAGTTTGTTGATCAGTAAGGGGCTCAACTCATTAACAGCCTTGCTGACGGGTGAAAATGTCAGATCCTTAATACCATCGACTGAATCTTGTTTTGTCCCATTTATTCAGTTGAAGCAAAGCAAAGGTAACATTTTGACACTGCATACTGCACATGCTGGTTTACAAAACAAATAAAATGCTCAGTGGGTCAGGTAGCATCTCTGGAGGACAAGAATAGACAATATGTTGGGTCAGAACACGTCTTTGGGTGCTGGTTTACAAAAAAAAACCTTGACATGTTAGGTAGTGGAGGTCAGAAGGCAGTGGAGGCCAATTCTCTGGATGCTTTCAAGCGCGACTTAGATGTAGCTCTTAAATGGGATGTAGCTCTTCCTGGGATGTCAGGACTGTCTTATGAAGAAAGACTGGATAGACTTGGTTTATACTCTCTAGAATTTAGGAGATTGAGAGGGGATCTTATAGAAACTTACAAAATTCTTAAGGGGTTGGACAGGCTAGATGCAGGAAGATTGCTCCCGATGTTGGGGAAGTCCAGGACAAGGGGTCACAGCTTAAGGATAAGGGGGAAATCCTTTAAAACCGAGATGAGAAGAACTTTTTCACACAGAGAGTGGTGAATCTCTGGAACTCTCTGCCACAGAGGGTAGTTGAGGCCAGTTCATTGGCTATATTTAAGAGCGAGTTAGATGTGGCCCTTGTGGCTAAGGAGATCAGGGGGTATGGAGAGAAGGCAGGTACGGGATACTGAGTTGGATGATCAGCCATGATCATATTGAATGGCGATGCAGGCTCGAAGGGCCGAATGGCCTCCTCCTGCACCTATTGTCTATTGTAGCATCTCTGGAGGACATGGATAGGCTCGGAACCTGAATTTAAGTTCCGGTTTTACAATAAAAAGTGCAGGAATAACTCAGTGAGTCAGGTAGCATCTCTTAAGGATATGGATAGGTGATGTTTGGGTCAGAACCCGTCTTCATAATAATTGTTGTAGAGGAGAAAGCTGGATAACAAGTAGGGTCGGGTCAAAGCCTGGCAAGTGAAGGGTGGAATGCAGGTGAGCGGGATTTGCTTGGTAGATGGATGGGCAAAGCCAAAGATAAAAATAAGACAAAAGGGCTTTGCAAGAACATACAAACTCCACAAAGACAGCACCCGCACTTGGCTTCAAACCCGGGTGTCTGGCTCTGTAAAGCCACAATTCCATAGCTGCCCGCCCTCCACATGTTGGTGCTGTTCCACCAGTTTGAATTGAATTGAATGAATTTTATTAGCCAAGTATGTATACATACAAGGAATTTGCCTTGGTGCTTTGCTCACAAGTAACAACACAATATACAGTAGACAATCAAAAATAAAACATTATAATTAAAACATGTTAAGAATGAAATAATATACCAGAGCAAAAGGAGGTTACAGACTTTTGGCCGTTGAGTAGAGTTACTACTCGTGGAAAACTGTTTTTATGTCTGGCTGTGGTGGCTTTGACAGCCCGTAGTTGCCTTCCAGAGGGAAGTGATTCAAAGAGTTTGTGGCCAGTGTGAGAGGGGTCATAGATGATCAACAATCTTCTCGGCTGATCGAACGATGCGCTGCAGCCTCCGGATGTCGTGCTTGGTGGCGGAGCCAAACCAGACCATGATGGAGAAGGTGAGGACAGACTCTATGATGGCAGTATAAAACTGGACCATCATTGCCTGTGGCAGATTGTGTTTCCTCAGCTGCTGCAGGATGTACATCCTTTGTTGTGCCTTTTTGACTATGTATTCGATGGTGGCCTCCTGTTTAAGGTCCCTGGAGATGATGGTTCCCAGGAACTTAAAAGACTCCACAGATGAGACTATGGTGTTGTTGATGGTGAGTAGGGTGAGGGGAGGGGGAGCTCTCCTAAAGTCTACAATCAATTCCACCATCTTAAGAACATTGTGCTCCAGGTTGTTGTGATGGCACCAGGACGCCAGCTGTGTCACTTCCTGTCTGTAAGCAGATTCCTCCCCATTTTGGATCAGTCCAATCAGGGTTGTGTCGTCCTCAAATTTGAGAAGCTTGACAGAGGAGTCAGTGGAGGTGCAGTCGTTGGTGTAGAGAGAGTTGAGGAGAGGGGAGAGTACGCAGCCTTGCGGTGCTCCTATGCTGAGTGTCTGCGGGTCCAAGATGTGCTTTCCCAGCCTCACATGCTGTTTCCTGTCTGTCAGGAAGTTGGTGATCCACTGACAGAGGGGTTCAGGCACAGTCAACTGGGAGAGTTTGGAGTGTGGTAGCTCTGGCACAATGGTGTTGAATGCAGAGCTAAAATCCACAAACAAAATCTTTGCATAGGTCCCCTGGCGGTCTTGGTGCTGGAAGGTGAAGTGTAAGGACTCACTCTGGCAAATGGAGGGGGCCCAAGACAGAAAGATAGGTGCGGGAATCAGAAGGGGATGTAAAGTATGTGGCATTCGGGAGATCCAGCAGGCCCGGGTGTACCGAACGCAAGTGTTCATCAAAGTGTCTCGTCGATGTACAGGAGGCCACAGCAGGAGCATTAAAAGCAGGAGGTGCAAGGATAATATTAACACATCATTTTAATAGCAGATTAAAGAAAAGAGGATGTGACAGCCTATACATAAATTATAGAAGGAGTGGAACAGGTTTGTACAATCAAAAACACAAGGGAAAATTCATGATGTGTTAAACAAAATAAGAGTGAATGAATATACCATTAGATTGAAGGAATCTGCACTGAGCTGTGGAATAAGGAAACCAGATTTGACTTGTTTTTATTTATGGGATGTAAAGATCACTCAGGTTTATTGCCCATTCCCAACGGCTGACAAACTGAATGCCCGGTGAATTATTCTGAAGGGAATTCAAAGTGAGCCCCGTAATTAAGACAAGAGAGTTCACGTTGCTACTCAAATTGGTTGATGATTGTCACATGTATCAAGATACAGTCAAAAAACCTTGTTTTGCGTGCTATCTATCTGAATCACTCATGCATGAATAGTACTAAACCGTGCATGAGGGTAATAGATAAGGAACCGAACTGCCGAATAAAGTGTGTAAGAAGGAACTGCATTTGCTGGTTTACACCAAAGATAGACACAAAATACTGTAGTAATTCAGCGCGTCAGGTGACATCTCTGGGGAAAAGGAATCGTTGATGTTTCGGGTCGAGACCTTTCTTCGAGTCTGATGAAGGATTTCGACCCGAAACGTCACCTATCCCTTTTCTCCTTAGATGCTGCCTGATCCGCTGAGTTACTCCAGCATTTTGTGTCTATCGACAGTATAAAGTGTAATAGCTGAGTCACATATAAGCCAGACTGGGTAAGCACCATAAGCATATTCCTTTTTCTGGAGAATAGGAGAGACACAGCTGACGTTTTACAACAATCCAATAATCTGTTAACTGATATCTGATAGTATCATTGTCGACATTACTGATACAGGCCTTTTATTCCAAATACATTTAATTAATTAATTTAATCTCCTCCAGCTGCACTTAGGGGATTTGAATTCATGTTTGACCTTATCATCTGACTTTTTTCAGTATTTTCTGCTTTTCCAGCTTTTACTTCAGGCTTCCAGCATTTAAAGCACTTTGCTTCCAGTTTCAGGTTTAGCTTTATAATTGTTACATGTGGCACAAAGTCCAGCAAAAACAGATACATAAAATCAATGGTCGAACTCAAGTGGATACAGAGTGCAGAATCTAGTTCTCAGCGTTATAGCGTGATGTATAGCGGTAACGGTGTGGAATGGTAGTGGTAGCGGTGTGGTAGCGGTGTGGAATGAGCTTCCAGTGGAAGTGGTGGAGGCAGGTTCATTGGTATCATTTAAAAATAAATTGGATAGGCATATGGATGAGAAGGGAATGGAGGGGTATGGTATGAGTGCAGGCAGGTGGGACTAAGGGGAAAAAAAAATTGTTCGGCACGGACTTGTAGGGCCGAGATGGCCTGTTTCCGTGCTGTAATTGTTATATGGTTATATGGTTATATGTAACGTATCAGTCCCATGGACAAAGTGCAATGTCTGCGGTGGGGCAGAGATCTTCTTACCGAGTCCACATCACAAGATTAGAAATTGTTCAGCCAGAGCCAAACACTTTCTCGGCATCTGCATACAATGCCGTCTTGCGTTTCTTGTGCTTCTTGTGCGTAGTGGTGGAATGATTGGTGGAAATGGGTCGTGAGGTGAACGCTCTTTCCTTGACCCCATGCAAAGGTGAATCAGACAGTAATCCAGTTAATGGAAGGACCATTCAGAAGCCTGATAATAGAGGGGAAGAAACTGTTCCTGAGTCTGGTGGTGTGCACTTTCAAGCATTTGTACCTTCTGCCTGGTGGGAGTAGGGAGAAGGAGGAATGACCAGGGTGGGACAAGTCTTTGATTACGTTGGCTGCTTTCCCAAGGCATCGCCTAGTGTAGATGGTGGGAAGTTTGGTCCTTTTGAAATAACGTGGAAATGCAATTGCAAAGAAATTTGGATTTCTGAACAAGAACAAGAGTAAAAAGTTTGACTGTCACTGATTGACACATTAAAGCAAAGTTGTTTTGCTGATATTTTAATAAAATGATAAAGGTTTATTTAAAATTGGTAAAGTTACCAGATGAAAACTTTTAATGCATACATTTAAGTGATGATTTCTGCCATGAATAAATGGAAGCTCATCTACAGTGGATCAATGGAGGTGCAGAATCAACACAAAACTACATTTGTACCATAAAACAAAAATCTTGGAACGGTTAAAACTTATTTTGTTCACTGACACTTAGTCTGGTGTCGTGTCAGTGTTCATGAAAGTTGGACAGAAACCAAGATGACACAGTGGCATAACAGGGGAGGCCCTGTAATAGAACTGGTAGAGCTGCTGCCACACTACACCAGATACATCAGCATCAAGCCTTATGTCGGATGCTGCCTGTGTGGAGTTTGCAAGTTATCACTTTGATCATGTGGAGTTTTTCCAGGTGCTCCAATTTCCTCCCAAGATAGGCGTATTGCCAGATTAATTGGCCACTTATAGTCCTTAAATGTGAAGGTGAGCGGTGGAATCTGGGTTGCGAGCTGATGAGAATGTATGATGGAAACAAAATTATTAATGTAAGATTAACCCAAGAGGGTAGATGGTTGAAGCCGGCTCGGTGAGACCAAGGGTCTATTTTAGGCCAACTGTAATTATTACAGTTGACTTTTTATCTGTATCATGTCTCTGTAAGGAGAGTAGGAAAGAGATTGTGTCACAAAATCACTTGATCCTGAGGGCAAACTCGGAAGCATTTTTGCACTGAGGTCCAAAATGCACAAGTTCACCAGTTCACAAGTTATAGGAGTAGCATTAGGATATTCAGCCCATCAAGTCCATTCCGCCATTCAATCATGGCTGATCTCCTAATCCCATTTTCCTGCCTTCTCACCATAGCCTTTAACACCTGTTCTAATCTCACCATAGCCTGTTCTAATCAAGAATGTGTCTATCTCTCACTTAAAAATATCTACTGAATTGGCCTCCACAGCTTTCTGAGGCTATGTTCCACAGATTAACTACCCTCTGACTAAAGAAGTTCCTCTTCACCTCCAGATCTGGGGAAAGCAGGATACAAAGTCCCAGTACAAAATGGATTAGTTTAGCTTTTTTAGTTTATTTTAGAGATACAGTGTGGAAATAGGCCCTTCAGCCCACTGAGTCCGAACCGACCAGCGATCCCTGCACATTAACACTATCCTACACATACCAGGCACAATTTATAATGTTACCAAACTGATTAGCCTACAAACCTGTACATCTTTGGAGTGTGGGAGGAAACCGGAGCACCCGGAGAAAACCCAGGCCACAGGGAAAATGTACAATAGAATAGAATAGTTTCTTTATTGTCATTGTAACATGAACCATGTACAACAAAATTTAAAATTGCCAGCCAGTCAGTGCATCATTCAAACATTTCTAAAAGCTAACGATACATACAAGATAAAATATTAAAAGATAAACAACTAAAATAAATATCATGAAAATAGCACGCATAAACACCCAACCCTACATACTTCTGTCGATTTCACAGTGTACCACAGTCCCTTAGTATGTATCTCCGTACAGACAGCACCCGTAGTCAGAATCAAACCCAGGTCTCTGGCTTTGTAAGGCAGCAATTCTACCACTGCACCACTGTGCTGCCCTAGCAGAGTAGATTTAATAAGTAGATTTTTATTGTGAAAAGAAATCTGGGTTTGTAGACAAATCCATACTTTATTGGCAAAATATTTCTCATCTTAAATGTAACTCCTAAACATTATAATTTGCAGTGTTTATCATGAGCTAAATCATATCACAGTTTATATCTCTTGCAAATCAATACTAGCGATAAAAAATATTGGCAGAGATATCCATTTAGTTGAATAGCGAGTTCTTGATTTAACCGAATCAGATTCTGTTTAAAGGGTGGAAGATAATTTGGAAGTGTAGTGCCTTGAGATGTCTGTGATTATAATCAAAGTGGGTGGGGTGAGATTTAGTTTAGTTTAGTTTAGTTTAGTTTAATTTAGTTTAGTTTAGTTTAGTTTAGTTTAGTTTAGTTTATAGATACAATTTGGTGACAGGCCCTTTGCCCGTTGGAAACCAGCACCACTGTGTCGCTAATGTTTTCAACGATTTAATAATAATAAAAAATAATTCTCCCAGTTTTGCATCCTACACAGAAGGCTGTGGAGGCCAAGTCAGTGGAAATTTTTAAGGCAGAGATAGATAGACATATGATTAGTAAAGACGTCAAAGGTTATGGGGAGAAGGCAGGAGAATGGGGTTAAGAGGGAGAGATAGATCAGCCATGATTGAATGGCGGAGTAGACTTGATGGGCCGGATGGTCTTATGCTACTCCTATCACTTATAAGTTGTGACCTACACACTAAGGGCAATTTACAGAAGCCAATTAACCTACAAATCTGTACGTCTTTGGAATGTTGGAGGAAAGCAGAGCACCCGGAGAAAACCCACGTAGTGTAGTCACAGGGAGAATGTACAAACTCCATACAGACAGCACCCGTAGTGAGGATTGAAACCAGGCCACATCTCTACAGCTGTGTCACTGTGCGCCCTTACTCCTTAAACTCAGTACTGTCCTGCAATATCGAGAGGGAGCACTTAATCCTTTCACTTTCAGTATGTCAATAATACATTAGACCAAAGCCAGTGCTGTTCACTGTATTTCAGTTAACCTTATATACAAAAGATCTTCAAACCTCCAATGCATCAACTTTCCGATGAGCATCAATGTATTCTACCCGCTGAATGCCGGCCGTTAGGTTATGATGTTTTTGAATCGGAATGTGGAGAAAATGGAGCAACACTTAGACAGCAGTCCAGGGGTTATTAAAAGGTGACCTGTACAAGTGCTGCAAAGAATTGAGCAAGAGGCTTTTAAAAGGATGAGGCTGCACAACACGTCTCAGATGTGCAACCTTTCTAAGTGTGTTACCTTCCACTGCCGTGACAGAGTGGGAACGGATTGGAGAATGATAGCCATTTATTGCCGCAGGGAGAAGGTAATTTCAGAGTGGACTGCTGTGAAGCACAAATAAACCTGCAAGCAACAGAGCCTTTACCCAGGTTCCCATTACACAACAGCAAGGCTGCCTCATGATAATGGCGGTTTTGTCAAGTGCCTGAAACTTTAATCAAGATTACAGTTACCGGTTTATTGTCCTCTTTCTCCCTCAGCAAATGGAAATGGAACTTGCTCTAAATACCAAGGAGCAACCCAATTTTAGATCGGGGAGAGTAAAGGTGGAAATAGCTTCTCCACGTTCAATCTTCCCTTCTCCCACCCGGCTCCTCGCCTATTGTTTAGCTGTTTATGTTCTATTTTTGTCTTCCTTGCTCCGTCATCCATGTGTCTCTGTCTCCCAACTCCACTCCTTCCCCTCCCTCTGCCTGTTGTCTGAAGAAGGGTCTCGACCCGAAACGTCACCCATTCCTTCTCTCCAGAGATGCTGCCTGTCCCGCTGAGTTTACTCCAGATTTTTATGTAATCCTTCACTCTTCCTCTGTCCACCAATCACCACTGGCTCCTGTCTCACCGCTCCTTCTTAATGCCGGTTATCTCCATTCTCCGCTTTCAGTCCTGAAGCAGCGTTTTGATTCGAAAGGCCCTACTCCACCCACACCCACACACACACTCCACCACAGATGCAGCTCAACCTGCTGAGTTTCTCCAGCAGATTGTAGTCTCAGTGGGGATGGAAGGTGGACTGTTCAGGAGACTGAGGAAATCCAGCAGTTCTCCCACGACACGTTCAAACTTCTACCATAGAAAGCATTCTGTTGGGTTTGGGAACAGCACAGCCCAATACCACTAGTAGTGGCAGAGTTCATAAGTTGATAAATCATAGGAGCAGAAGTAGGCCATTTGGCCCATCAAGTCTAGTTTAGTTTAGTTCTTTGGTTTAGTTTCAACAAGTTCCTTCTGCCATAACAGTCCAATGTGCAGATGTGTTCAGAGTCATACACTAATCCTTATACAACCTCCCTCCACTCCATCCAGGGACCCCGACAGTCCTTTCAGGTGAGGCAGTGGTTCACTTGCACCTCCTCCAACCTTTTTCTACTGTATCAATCGCTCTCGGCGTGGACTGACTCCTAAATATGGGCGGGACCAAGAGCAGACTGTAGAGTTGTTGCCTCACAGTGCCAGAGACCCCAGTTCGATCCTCACTCTACTCCTAAACTCATCCCGCCTTGGCCTATGTGATCATATAAGGGACGACAGATGGCACAATGGGCTAAGTGTTCGGCTGGCGACCGGAAGGTAGCTGGTTCGAATCCCGCTTGGAGTGCATACTGTCGTTGTGTCCTTGGGGCAAGACACTTCACCCACCTTTGCCTGTGTGTAAATGTAATGTAATTATGTGAAGCACTTTGGGGTCAATGCAAGTTGACTAAAAATGTGCTATATAAATAAGATTATTATTATTATTATTATTATTATTATTATTATTATTATTATTATTATTATTATTATTATTATTATTATTATTATTATTATTACCCAGTTGCCAAACATTTCAATTCCCCCCCCCCCCCTCCATTCCCATTCTGACCCTTCTGTCCTGGGCCTCCTTCACTGTCAGAGTGAGGACACATGCAAGTTGCAGGAGCAGCACCTCAAATTTAGCTCAGACAGCTGACAACCCACTGGTATGAATATTGAATGCTCTAATTTCAAGTAGCCCTTGCATTCCCTCTCGTTCCACCTCCCCTCATCATCTTCCAGGTTTCACTGTTTGTACCCCTTCATTGTCACCTCATCCACATCCAACAACCATTGTGGGCTCCACATTACTTGAGTCATTGGTGCCGGTTGAGATTTGTTCTGTACCTTTGCAGACCCCTAGTTTCCCTCTCCCCTAACTCTCGCTCTGAACAAGGGGCTCGACCCAAAACATCACTACCCATTTTCTCCAGAGATGCTGCCTGACCCATTGAGCATTTAGCATCTATCTTCGGTGTAAACCAGCATCTGCAATCCCTCCCTACTCATACACTGATCAGGCCAGGTATCTGCAGCAGGTTTGCTCCCCTCAAAGGCATTATCGAACCGTAAGCAAGAAATGGAGAGATATGGATCACATGCATGCAGCGAAGGTTAGGTTAACTTGGCATCATGGTCAGCATTATGGGCCACAGGGCCTGTTCCTGTGCTATAATGTTCTATGTTCTATACAAATATAGAAGTTAATGACCAGTTAAACCAGTAGTTCCATGTTTCCTGTTAGCAAGACCAGCTTTTTGATAATTTGAGAATTGAAATTCCCCAGCTCCCATAGTATTCAAAGGCACAGTTATAAATTAATTGTCCAGTAAGCTAACATATGTTTTCTGATGAGGCTTAAGTCAGTTACTGTCTGAACTGGTGCTGAAAGGGTACAGAGAAGATTGACGAGGATGTTGCCAGGACTAGAGGGTCTGAGCTATAGGCAGAGATTGAGTAGGCTCGGACTCGAGTACTTGGATCACAAGAGGATGAGGGGTGAGGAATAGATTGGGTAGATGCACAGAGTCTCTAGCCCAGAGTAGGTGAATCGAGGACCAGAGGACAGAGGTTTAAGGAAGAGATTTAATAGGAATCTGAGGGGTGACTTCTTCACACAAAGGGTGGTGGGTGTATGGGACAAGCTGTATCAGGAGGTAGTTGAGGCTGGGAATATCCCAAGGTTTAAGAAACAGTTATGGGCCTGTCCCACTTTGGTGACTTTTTAGGCCACAGTAGGAGACTATGCAGTCGCCACATGTTCGCGGGTGGTTGCTGGGAAGTCGCCTTCGTGGTCGTGAGGAGTTCGGGGAACTAGTCGCGGCCTCATTATGGTCGCCGCAAATTTTTCAACATGTTGATAGATTAGCGGCGACCAGAATGAAGCCGCCATGGAGAGTAGCGAGAATTCCCGTGCCGTAGGTGGATCGCCGGGAGGTCGAAGGTTCTCGTAGGTTGTAGCCGGTGCTGGCCAGTGAATTTCATTGGCTCATAGGGAAAACAAAATTTAAGCAGTGTTTTTCAGAACCAAGGATAACCGACCGGTAATGTTAAATGTCAACAGAGCTTCACAGCTGTGTATCACTGGCTTCTTAAAAGTTGTCTCCCCCTCCTTTTCCCCCTCCCCTCTTTTAAAGGACTTACCATACCATATAACCATATAATCATATAACAATTACAGCACGGAAACAGGCCATCTCGACCCTTCTAGTCCGTGCCGAACACATATTCTCCCCTAGTCCCATATGCCTGCGCTCAGACCATAACCTTCCATTCCATTCCCGTCCATATAACTATCCAATTTATTTTTAAATGATAAAAACGAACCTGCCTCCACCACCTTCACTGGAAGCTCATTCCACACAGCCACCACTCTCTGAGTAAAGAAGTTCCCCTCATGTTACCCCTAAACTTCAGTCCCTTAATTCTCAAGTCATGTCCCCTTGTTTGAATCTTCCCTACTCTCAGTGGGAAAAGCTTTTCCACGTCAACTCTGTCTATCCCTCTCATCATTTGAAAGACCTCTATCAGGTCCCCCCTTAACCTTCTGCGCTCCAGAGAATAAAGACCTAACTTATTCAACCTATCTCTGTAACTTAGTTGTTGAAACCCAGGCAACATTCTAGTAAATCCTCTGTACTCTCTCTATTTTGTTGACATCCTTCCTATAATTAGGCGACCAAAATTGTACACCATACTCCAGAATTGGCCTCACCAATGCCTTGTACAATTTTAACATACATCCCAGCTTCTGCTTTAACATTACATCCCCACTGTGCTTTAGCCGTCTTAATTACAGCGCCAACCTTCCTGTTCATCGCGGTTTGTGTCTGTATCACCTTGGCTTTGCACCATGAGAATTTTTTAGACATCGCTCCCCCCAGCTTGCCCTGTCCCCCGCCTGCATAATGGGCTGGTGAAGGAAGCGATGTGTGTGTGTGTGTGTGTGTGTGTGTGTGTGTTCCATTCTGACAGTCGCCTTTCCAGTTGCCGGTTTTTCAGGCGACTGCCGGCAACTTGACAATCGCCTGAAAAATCGCCTGAGTGTGACAGGCCCATTAGATAGGTACATGGATAGGACAGATTTGGAGGGATATGGACCAAACACCAGCAGGTGGGACTAGTGTAACTGGGACATGTTGGCAGGTTTGGGCAAGTTGGGCTGAAGGGCCTGTTTCCACATTTGTGTAACTGTATCACTGTGTGAATATGGTCTAGATTCCAAGGGATTTAAGTAAATTGTCCATTGGAAAATCAATCGATCAATGATAACCATTGGGATGTTGATTGTTAATGCTTTATTTCAAAAAAAAAAAATTCTCACTCGGTGGAGATGGTTATTAGTTGGTATGTGTTTGACGTAAATACTATTAATCATTTACCAGTCAAAGCCAGGACGGATCTGTTTGACTCTCTGAGGTATGGTGAAAGACTTTTGGAAACACAATTAAATGACTTGTATAGGAGATGCAGTATTTGATAAACACGGGTACCATGAACTTCTGCTGCACTGACAGCTATCAAATAAATCAGATGTTTCAAAGCTGGCAGCCACTAAAACAGCTTTGATCCTTGTATATTCAAATATAGAAGCAGGTAGGTGGCATAGCAGTCACCTACAGCAACATTAATAATATTTAGAGAGCACTTTTTATTAAATGCATTAAGAGCTAACAGTTTTCAAGAGAGAGTTAGATTTAGCTAGAGGAATCAAGGGATATGGGGAAAATGCATGAACGGGATACTGATTTTAGATGATCTGCCGATTAACCTGCAAACCTGCACATCTTCCAAATGTGGAAGGAAACTGAAGAACCCAGAGAAAACCCATGATCAAAGGGAGAACGTACAAACTCCATCCAGACAGCACTATACAGACAGGATCGAACCTGGGTCCTTGTCACTGTAAGGCAGCAACTCTACCGCTGGACCACTTTGCCGTTCCAACTTAAGGAATAGAGATGTGGATCAATATGTGCGATTGTTTTGGCAAGATAAAGCAAAAATTCACCCAATTCCAATGCAATCAGGGGAAGAAATTTATACCGAGAAGCATGACAACTTCTGTGGAAAATAAATATTTCCCCAAATCTATCAAACCAGTGAAAACTTTTTTTTTTAAATTTAAACTCTCACCGATTCTTTCCCTCGATGTAATTATATCCTTATATCTAATTGGATCTGAAAATCTCATATTTGGGAATGTTATTTTTGAAACTAAATAATGCTCGGCCAAACCGCAAATTTTTCACTTTGAATTACAATGGGGTAAATGCTGAGTGTTTCTTTTTAACCATCGATTACAATTACATTCATTGGAAACTCATTAGAGGTTAATGCCAACCGCATCATCATAAATTGACAAGGCGACCGACACAAAATCCTACTTATAATGTGCTAGATTAGCAGAGAAGGTCAAATTGACACAAAGGTTCTTGTTCTAACCTTCTCATTGACACATAGATCATATCGGTTTCAACTAAATGCAACCTGACCTGCTACAGTAAATTGAAATGGCATTAACATGACATCCACTCCATAATGCATCTCCTTATGTCAATAGAACTGGCAAAAAAAACTATCCAGCCAGTGAATAAAGTAATGAATTCAATAAAAACCTAAATTCCGAAGCATCCTGCCGGTCACCAAATTGATATATTATAGAATAACTGTCACCTGTGACTGATTATAGGGATGGTGATTTAATTGACAAAGTCAAATGATGTCATACAAAGCTTAAGCAATTTTTAAGGGTTTATTTAATTGCCAAAATATTAACTAAACAGATGTTTCCAGGTCTGCGGAAGACAATAGGACTTTGTATTATAACCTATATCTGATTCCAAATGGTCTGACATTAGTTCAGACCTCTGTAATATAAGCCCATGATTTTTAAAATGGTGTCTTTCCTAATTCTCCCAAGTTTACCATTATTGGGGTTGACTGTAATGTTTTGGATTTTTTTTTTTTTGTCTTACATGTGATTAACCGGAGGCTAAATTCAGCTGTGTTGGCAAGTATGCACAAGGCTAGACTACCCTAAATGTTTAGAAACAAATGCATTTATCTGAAGTAAAGTGGGACTAAAAAATGGTCTTGCCCACCATCTTTATGATTTATTCAATGGAAATATATGCAAATACCCAATTACGAAACATAAATGGATATATCTCATACATTATGAGTCTTGAGGGAGATTTGGGCTTGGAGAAGAGTTCATTCATAATGTATTTCCACACAAAAAAAAAATCTATTGGGTATATTTAGGTGGCATTGAATTCACAAGCAATGCATCACAGATGTCCTCTTTATTGACTATATGGCACACAGAAACACTCTGGTCAACCAATTTAATGATATTCTTTGGATATTCTGCTTTTCATTTAATTTCCTACACTTTGCTGGCAAATTGTTTTTTAAAACCCATCCAGCCCAAACAAGGCCACATAACAGGCCCGACTGCAAGATCAACAATAACAGTATAAATTCAGGTCAAATGTTGTGTTTTTTTTTTCTCGATGCATATCAGAATACAAGTTTAGCCTGTATGAGATATAAGCATGGGAATACGTTGTCGCTGTAGGCCCACCACGTTCTGTGCCGATCAAGTGATCCGCTCCGTATACACCACGTCCTATCCTACACCCTTGTGAGAAAGTTGTTCTATCAGAATTGATATAAAACCTACAAATATGCAATTCGTCGTTTGGAATCGTGGGCAGAGAAACCAGAGCACCTGGAGAATACCCACGACAGATCACAGCGAGAAGGTTATCCAAACTCCTTACAGGCAGCCACCATGGTCAGGAGTTCAAACCGGTCTCCGGCATTGAAAGGCACAAGCAACTACCACTGCGTTGTACATATGCCACGCCCCCATCAGCATCTGAAATGTACCTCGTTCTTTCAGGGAGAGAAGCAGGGGGTACCCTCCGACACCATATAGAGGAGGCATAGCTACCGTAGGGTCTATCCATACCCAGCAAACAGCATGGACTTCCTCTCCCCAATACCCCGCAATCGCTAATAAAAAGGGCCAGTAGTCCGCCCTGGGTCCTTCACCTTCACCACCAGTGCACGGCCAAAATTAGGTATTTAACAAAAATAATTCGCAAGACGCCTATCTAGAACCGGCCACCTCCAGAAAAAGAGTTATATGTAGGGACCCACTGACAA